>NW_027476364.1:0-2500 GCF_051020955.1 Megalopta genalis
AATAATAATATAATAAAAAAAAAATTTTCTCTCTTGGCTTCATAATTCAAGCAAGCCAAAGTTCTCACCCATTTAAAGTTTGAGAATAGGTTGAGGTCGTTTCGGCCCCAAGGCCTCTAATCATTCGCTTTACCAGATGAGACTCGCAAACGTCCATTGAAAAGAACGAGCGAGTGCCAGCTATCCTGAGGGAAACTTCGGAGGGAACCAGCTACTAGATGGTTCGATTAGTCTTTCGCCCCTATACCCAGTTCCGACGATCGATTTGCACGTCAGAATCGCTACGGACCTCCATCAGGGTTTCCCCTGACTTCGTCCTGACCAGGCATAGTTCACCATCTTTCGGGTCCCAACGTGTACGCTCTGGGTGCGCCTCTTCTCGCTATGACAACGAGACGCCCCGGGAGTGCGAGGCCGCATCGTGACGCGGCCCATCCTCCCTCGGTCGACGCAAAGGTCAACTTTCACTTTCATTATGCCTTTAGGTTTAATCGAGTCCCAATGACTCGCGCACATGTTAGACTCCTTGGTCCGTGTTTCAAGACGGGTCCTGAAAGTACCCAAAGCAGTAGCGTCGCTGACCGGTAATGTTGTTCAAAAAAGGTTGGCCAGTTCGAGGACACCGCCTGCCAACAGCTGGCTAGGCCCGGAGCCGGCACCAGGTCCGTACCATCCGGGTAATTTACTAACCGAGCTTGCGGCGGGCCTGAACGCAAATACATTCGAAAATGGAGCAAGTTGCGGCCCAATACCGTAAAATAGTGTACCGTCACGCAGCCGGCCGGGCGATCGAGCGTCTGTCGTGTACGCGCGAAGACGACGCCGACAGTCAACAACTCGTGCCGTAGACCGACACGCAACGGGTCGCGACGTTCTACAAGGGGAGAAGTGCACGACTACGTTGCCGGAACATTTGCCGAAGACGGTGTGCCCTCGCATTGGCATCCACGAAGGGAACCATTCGGGGTATCGCACGCCAACGGAAGCCGAGCCTCGTTATCGATGAATCTCCCCATTCGATCTTTTGGGTTTCTCAGGTTTACCCCTGAACGGTTTCACGTACTCTTGAACTCTCTCTTCAAAGTTCTTTTCAACTTTCCCTCACGGTACTTGTTCGCTATCGGTCTCGTGGTCATATTTAGCCTTAGATGGAGTTTACCACCCACTTAGGGCTGCACTCTCAAGCAACCCGACTCTAAGGAGAGGTCCTCCCGAAACGCGTACCGGTCGCTACGGGCCTGGCACCCTCTATGGATAAATGGCCCCATTCAAGATGGACTTGGACGCGGTTGCGACGTTACGGGATAAATTGACCCTCCTGAACACTACATTTCCCAACGGCGGAACTCCGCGGGATTCAGTGCTGGGCTAATTCCTGTTCGCTCGCCGCTACTAAGGAAATCCTGGTTAGTTTCTTTTCCTCCGCTTAGTAATATGCTTAAATTCAGCGGGTAATCTCGCCTACTCTGAGGTCGTCGGAACGTGAAAAAAAATTTTTTCAGAGCTTCCCCCCCCGAAAGCATTTTGCGAAACGTGTACAGAGCAACACAAAAAAAAAAAAAAAATAAAAAAAACACAAAAAACCCTTAAAGCAAAAAAAAAACCGTTTATCGCGCCTCACCAATATATCTTTTATAAAATTCGATATCCTCTCCAAATATAGATCTTCGAAACACTCGCAAGACGATTACAATCGGTATAACTTTAACGTCCGTCCGAAAAGTACTTTCGGGGACTAGACGACCGATTGATCTCGTGCGGTTTCGCTATTCGATCATTTGAAGAGAACAAAAAGATATATGGGGCGACCGACAAACGGTTTTCCCGTAGAACCAGACTCGCGATTGCGTTGACACACACATCATAGCCACACCAATAGAAGAGTTTTAGGACGGTAACCCGGGTGGGGTGTTCTTTACTCAGAATATGTGCAACATCGGATCTATATAGCCATCGATACAATTCGTACACAAATGTGTCGTACGAAGAGAGAGACTTTTTTTCCTCTGGCAACATAACGGTAAGAGACATCCTTCCACACTCATAGGTTCCACTCCCTGGGGCTATGATATATATATACATATAAATTCAAATTCGAAGCAACGGTCACAATTCTACTCTATATTTTTGCGGGTTATGTGTTCTTTCGTTCAATTTCTTTCATGCGTTCGTTCGATCTCTGTACACAGTCTTCACATAGGACAGACTCGTGTAGTACGCTTTCGTGGGTTAAACCCATCTCGTTTCATTTCAGGCGACGTCGGGAGCGCGTTGAAAATGTACCAGTGAAATCTCGATAGTTCTACGGATACGAATCGTCCCGAAAAAGATTTTGTCACCGCTTCGAAGCGGTGTTTCAGACGGGCGGACGTATATAAAACATATACGACACACGACACCGCCTTCCACACTCACGCTAGTTCGAACACGATTTCCATCTCTCTCGAAGACTGTTAGACGTACGTAAAATTTCTCAATATTCATAGGACCGCGACAAACG
>NW_027476364.1:7500-17500 GCF_051020955.1 Megalopta genalis
CCTATGTAAAAAAGTTATCTAAGCAAGAATATGTAATTGAAAAAAATTAGAAAAATTTATTTTAGCCGTAAATCGAAAATAATGGGGACACCGGAGCTGTTCGAAGCGCCGAGACGCGCCGCGTACGGCCGAATATTTTCTAAGTCCCAACGTACCGATCAAGAGTAAAGTACCATTTTCCTACATTAGATTTCGTTCTAAATGCTTAATCCCTATGTAAAAACGTTAGTTAAGCAAGAATATCGTATTTTTAAAAAAATCTAATGATAGGATTTCCCAGAAAATTGAAAAAACCGTAAAATGTCAAGAGTAAAGTGCCATTTTCTGACATTAGATTTCGTTCTAAATGCTTAATCCCTATGTAGAAACGTTAGTTAAGCAAGAATATCGTATTTTTAAAAAAATCTAATGATAGGATTTTTCAGAAAATTGAAAAAACCGTAAAATGTCAAGAGTAAAGTGCCCTTATTTTAAACAATGTATCGTTCTAAATGCTTAATCCCTATGTAAAAAAGTTATTTTAGCAGGAATATGTTATTGAAAAAAATTAGAAAAATTTATTTTAGCCGTAAATCGAAAATAATGGGGACACCGGAGCTGTTCGAAGCGCCGAGCGCGCCGCGTACGCCCGAATATTTTCAAAGTCCCAACGTACCGATCAAGAGTAAAGTACCATTTTCCTACATTAGATTTCGTTCTAAATACTTAATCCCTATGTAAAAACGTTAGTTAAGCAAGAATATCGTATTTTTAAAAAAATCTAATGATAGGATTTTCCAGAAAATTGAAAAAACCGAAAAATGTCAAGAGTAAAGTGCCATTTTCTGACATTAGATTTCGTTCTAAATGCTTAATCCCTATGTAGAAACGTTAGTTAAGCAAGAATATCGTATTCTTAAAAAAATCTAATGATAGGATTTTTCAGAAAATTGAAAAAACCGTAAAATGTCAAGAGTAAAGTGCCCTTATTTTAAACAATGTATCGTTCTAAATGCTTAATCCCTATGTAAAAAAGTTATTTAAGCAAGAATATGTTATTGAATAAAATGAGAAAAATTTATTTTAGCCGTAAATCGAAAATAATGGATCGAGCGAATCGGTCGATTGCGCCGAGACGCGCTATGATGCAACAGACGAGCGATTGGAACGCCCGAATATTTTCAAAGTCCCAACGTACCGATCAAGAGTAAAGTACCATTTTCCTACATTAGATTTCGTTCTAAATGCTTAATCCCTATGTAAAAACGTTAGTTAAGCAAGAATATCGTATTTTTAAAAAAATCTAATGATAGGATTTCCCAGAAAATTGAAAAAACCGAAAAATGTCAAGAGTAAAGTGCCATTTTCTGACATTAGATTTCGTTCTAAATGCTTAATCCCTATGTAGAAACGTTAGTTAAGCAAGAATATCGTATTTTTAAAAAAATCTAATGATAGGATTTTTCAGAAAATTGAAAAAACCGTAAAATGTCAAGAGTAAAGTGCCCTTATTTTAAACAATGTATCGTTCTAAATGCTTAATCCCTATGTAAAAAAGTTATTTTAGCAGGAATATGTTATTGAAAAAAATTAGAAAAATTTATTTTAGCCGTAAATCGAAAATAATGGATCGAGCGAATCGGTCGATTGCGCCGAGACGCGCTATGATGCAACAGACGAGCGATTGGAACGCCCGAATATTTTCAAAGTCCCAACGTACCGATCAAGAGTAAAGTACCATTTTCCTACATTAGATTTCGTTCTAAATGCTTAATCCCTATGTAAAAACGTTAGTTAAGCAAGAATATCGTATTTTTAAAAAAATCTAATGATAGGATTTCCCAGAAAATTGAAAAAACCGAAAAATGTCAAGAGTAAAGTGCCATTTTCTGACATTAGATTTCGTTCTAAATGCTTAATCCCTATGTAGAAACGTTAGTTAAGCAAGAATATCGTATTTTTAAAAAAATCTAATGATAGGATTTTTCAGAAAATTGAAAAAACCGTAAAATATCAAGAGTAAAGTGCCCTTATTTTAAACAATGTATCGTTCTAAATGCTTAATCCCTATGTAAAACAGTTATTTTAGCAGGAATATGTTATTGAAAAAAATTAGAAAAATTTATTTTAGCCGTAAATCGAAAATAATGGGGACACCGGAGCTGTTCGAAGCGCCGAGCGCGCCGCGTACGCCCGAATATTTTCAAAGTCCCAACGTACCGATCAAGAGTAAAGTACCATTTTCCTACATTAGATTTCGTTCTAAATACTTAATCCCTATGTAAAAACGTTAGTTAAGCAAGAATATCGTATTTTTAAAAAAATCTAATGATAGGATTTTCCAGAAAATTGAAAAAACCGAAAAATGTCAAGAGTAAAGTGCCATTTTCTGACATTAGATTTCGTTCTAAATGCTTAATCCCTATGTAGAAACGTTAGTTATGCAAGATTATCGTATTTTTAAAAAAATCTAATGATAGGATTTTTCAGAAAATTGAAAAAACCGTAAAATGTCAAGAGTAAAGTGCCCTTATTTTAAACATTATATCGTTCTAAATGCTTAATCCCTATGTAAAAAAGTTATCTAAGCAAGAATATGTTATTGAATAAAACGAGAAAAATTTATTTTAGCCGTAAATCGAAAATAATGGGTCGAGCGAATCGGTCGATTGCGCCGAGACGCGCTATGATGCAACAGACGAGCGATTGGAACGCCCGAATATTTTCAAAGTCCCAACGTACCGGTCAAGAGTAAAGTACCATTTTCCTACATTAGATTTCGTTCTAAATGCTTAATCCCTATGTAAAAACGTTAGTTAAGCAAGAATATCGTATTTTTAAAAAAATCTAATGATAGGATTTCCCAGAAAATTGAAAAAACCGAAAAATGTCAAGAGTAAAGTGCCATTTTCTGACATTAGATTTCGTTCTAAATGCTTAATCCCTATGTAGAAACGTTAGTTAAGCAAGAATATCGTATTTTTAAAAAAATCTAATGATAGGATTTTTCAGAAAATTGAAAAAACCGTAAAATATCAAGAGTAAAGTGCCCTTATTTTAAACAATGTATCGTTCTAAATGCTTAATCCCTATGTAAAACAGTTATTTTAGCAGGAATATGTTATTGAAAAAAATTAGAAAAATTTATTTTAGCCGTAAATCGAAAATAATGGGGACACCGGAGCTGTTCGAAGCGCCGAGCGCGCCGCGTACGCCCGAATATTTTCAAAGTCCCAACGTACCGATCAAGAGTAAAGTACCATTTTCCTACATTAGATTTCGTTCTAAATGCTTAATCCCTATGTAAAAACGTTAGTTAAGCAAGAATATCGTATTTTTAAAAAAATCTAATGATAGGATTTCCCAGAAAATTGAAAAAACCGAAAAATGTCAAGAGTAAAGTGCCATTTTCTGACATTAGATTTCGTTCTAAATGCTTAATCCCTATGTAGAAACGTTAGTTAAGCAAGAATATCGTATTTTTAAAAAAATCTAATGATAGGATTTTTCAGAAAATTGAAAAAACCGTAAAATATCAAGAGTAAAGTGCCCTTATTTTAAACAATGTATCGTTCTAAATGCTTAATCCCTATGTAAAACAGTTATTTTAGCAGGAATATGTTATTGAAAAAAATTAGAAAAATTTATTTTAGCCGTAAATCGAAAATAATGGGGACACCGGAGCTGTTCGAAGCGCCGAGCGCGCCGCGTACGCCCGAATATTTTCAAAGTCCCAACGTACCGATCAAGAGTAAAGTACCATTTTCCTACATTAGATTTCGTTCTAAATACTTAATCCCTATGTAAAAACGTTAGTTAAGCAAGAATATCGTATTTTTAAAAAAATCTAATGATAGGATTTTCCAGAAAATTGAAAAAACCGAAAAATGTCAAGAGTAAAGTGCCATTTTCTGACATTAGATTTCGTTCTAAATGCTTAATCCCTATGTAGAAACGTTAGTTATGCAAGATTATCGTATTTTTAAAAAAATCTAATGATAGGATTTTTCAGAAAATTGAAAAAACCGTAAAATGTCAAGAGTAAAGTGCCCTTATTTTAAACATTATATCGTTCTAAATGCTTAATCCCTATGTAAAAAAGTTATCTAAGCAAGAATATGTTATTGAATAAAACGAGAAAAATTTATTTTAGCCGTAAATCGAAAATAATGGGTCGAGCGAATCGGTCGATTGCGCCGAGACGCGCTATGATGCAACAGACGAGCGATTGGAACGCCCGAATATTTTCAAAGTCCCAACGTACCGGTCAAGAGTAAAGTACCATTTTCCTACATTAGATTTCGTTCTAAATGCTTAATCCCTATGTAAAAACGTTAGTTAAGCAAGAATATCGTATTTTTAAAAAAATCTAATGATAGGATTTTCCAGAAAATTGAAAAAACCGAAAAATGTCAAGAGTAAAGTGCCATTTTCTGACATTAGATTTCGTTCTAAATGCTTAATCCCTATGTAGAAACGTTAGTTAAGCAAGAATATCGTATTTTTAAAAAAATCTAATGATAGGATTTTTCAGAAAATTGAAAAAACCGTAAAATGTCAAGAGTAAAGTGCCATTATTTTAAACAATGTATCGTTCTAAATGCTTAATCCCTATGTAAAAAAGTTATTTAAGCAAGAATATGTTATTGAAAAAAATTAGAAAAATTTATTTTAGCCGTAAATCGAAAATAATGGGGACACCGGAGCTGTTCGAAGCGCCGAGACGCGCCGCGTACGGCCGAATATTTTCTAAGTCCCAACGTACCGATCAAGAGTAAAGTACCATTTTCCTACATTAGATTTCGTTCTAAATGCTTAATCCCTATGTAAAAACGTTAGTTAAGCAAGAATATCGTATTTTTAAAAAAATCTAATGATAGGATTTCCCAGAAAATTGAAAAAACCGAAAAATGTCAAGAGTAAAGTGCCATTTTCTGACATTAGATTTCGTTCTAAATGCTTAATCCCTATGTAGAAACGTTAGTTAAGCAAGAATATCGTATTTTTAAAAAAATCTAATGATAGGATTTTTCAGAAAATTGAAAAAACCGTAAAATATCAAGAGTAAAGTGCCCTTATTTTAAACAATGTATCGTTCTAAATGCTTAATCCCTATGTAAAACAGTTATTTTAGCAGGAATATGTTATTGAAAAAAATTAGAAAAATTTATTTTAGCCGTAAATCGAAAATAATGGGGACACCGGAGCTGTTCGAAGCGCCGAGCGCGCCGCGTACGCCCGAATATTTTCAAAGTCCCAACGTACCGATCAAGAGTAAAGTACCATTTTCCTACATTAGATTTCGTTCTAAATACTTAATCCCTATGTAAAAACGTTAGTTAAGCAAGAATATCGTATTTTTAAAAAAATCTAATGATAGGATTTTCCAGAAAATTGAAAAAACCGAAAAATGTCAAGAGTAAAGTGCCATTTTCTGACATTAGATTTCGTTCTAAATGCTTAATCCCTATGTAGAAACGTTAGTTATGCAAGATTATCGTATTTTTAAAAAAATCTAATGATAGGATTTTTCAGAAAATTGAAAAAACCGTAAAATGTCAAGAGTAAAGTGCCCTTATTTTAAACATTATATCGTTCTAAATGCTTAATCCCTATGTAAAAAAGTTATCTAAGCAAGAATATGTTATTGAATAAAATGAGAAAAATTTATTTTAGCCGTAAATCGAAAATAATGGGTCGAGCGAATCGGTCGATTGCGCCGAGACGCGCTATGATGCAACAGACGAGCGATTGGAACGCCCGAATATTTTCAAAGTCCCAACGTACCGGTCAAGAGTAAAGTACCATTTTCCTACATTAGATTTCGTTCTAAATGCTTAATCCCTATGTAAAAACGTTAGTTAAGCAAGAATATCGTATTTTAAAAAAAATCTAATGATAGGATTTTCCAGAAAATTGAAAAAACCGAAAAATGTCAAGAGTAAAGTGCCATTTTCTGACATTAGATTTCGTTCTAAATGCTTAATCCCTATGTAGAAACGTTAGTTAAGCAAGAATATCGTATTTTTAAAAAAATCTAATGGTAGGATTTTTCAGAAAATTGAAAAAACCGTAAAATGTCAAGAGTAAAGTGCCCTTATTTTAAACATTATATCGTTCTAAATGCTTAATCCCTATGTAAAAAAGTTATCTAAGCAAGAATATGTTATTGAATAAAATGAGAAAAATTTATTTTAGCCGTAAATCGAAAATAATGGGTCGAGCGAATCGGTCGATTGCGCCGAGACGCGCTATGATGCAACAGACGAGCGATTGGAACGCCCGAATATTTTCAAAGTCCCAACGTACCGATCAAGAGTAAAGTACCATTTTCCTACATTAGATTTCGTTCTAAATGCTTAATCCCTATGTAAAAACGTTAGTTAAGCAAGAATATCGTATTTTTAAAAAAATCTAATGATAGGATTTCCCAGAAAATTGAAAAAACCGAAAAATGTCAAGAGTAAAGTGCCATTTTCTGACATTAGATTTCGTTCTAAATGCTTAATCCCTATGTAGAAACGTTAGTTAAGCAAGAATATCGTATTTTTAAAAAAATCTAATGATAGGATTTTTCAGAAAATTGAAAAAACCGTAAAATATCAAGAGTAAAGTGCCCTTATTTTAAACAATGTATCGTTCTAAATGCTTAATCCCTATGTAAAACAGTTATTTTAGCAGGAATATGTTATTGAAAAAAATTAGAAAAATTTATTTTAGCCGTAAATCGAAAATAATGGGGACACCGGAGCTGTTCGAAGCGCCGAGCGCGCCGCGTACGCCCGAATATTTTCAAAGTCCCAACGTACCGATCAAGAGTAAAGTACCATTTTCCTACATTAGATTTCGTTCTAAATGCTTAATCCCTATGTAAAAACGTTAGTTAAGCAAGAATATCGTATTTTTAAAAAAATCTAATGATAGGATTTCCCAGAAAATTGAAAAAACCGAAAAATGTCAAGAGTAAAGTGCCATTTTCTGACATTAGATTTCGTTCTAAATGCTTAATCCCTATGTAGAAACGTTAGTTAAGCAAGAATATCGTATTTTTAAAAAAATCTAATGATAGGATTTTTCAGAAAATTGAAAAAACCGTAAAATATCAAGAGTAAAGTGCCCTTATTTTAAACAATGTATCGTTCTAAATGCTTAATCCCTATGTAAAACAGTTATTTTAGCAGGAATATGTTATTGAAAAAAATTAGAAAAATTTATTTTAGCCGTAAATCGAAAATAATGGGGACACCGGAGCTGTTCGAAGCGCCGAGCGCGCCGCGTACGCCCGAATATTTTCAAAGTCCCAACGTACCGATCAAGAGTAAAGTACCATTTTCCTACATTAGATTTCGTTCTAAATACTTAATCCCTATGTAAAAACGTTAGTTAAGCAAGAATATCGTATTTTTAAAAAAATCTAATGATAGGATTTTCCAGAAAATTGAAAAAACCGAAAAATGTCAAGAGTAAAGTGCCATTTTCTGACATTAGATTTCGTTCTAAATGCTTAATCCCTATGTAGAAACGTTAGTTAAGCAAGAATATCGTATTCTTAAAAAAATCTAATGATAGGATTTTTCAGAAAATTGAAAAAACCGTAAAATGTCAAGAGTAAAGTGCCATTTTCTGACATTAGATTTCGTTCTAAATGCTTAATCCCTATGTAGAAACGTTAGTTAAGCAAGAATATCGTATTTTTAAAAAAATCTAATGATAGGATTTTTCAGAAAATTGAAAAAACCGTAAAATGTCAAGAGTAAAGTGCCCTTATTTTAAACAATGTATCGTTCTAAATGCTTAATCCCTATGTAAAAAAGTTATTTTAGCAGGAATATGTTATTGAAAAAAATTAGAAAAATTTATTTTAGCCGTAAATCGAAAATAATGGGGACACCGGAGCTGTTCGAAGCGCCGAGCGCGCCGCGTACGCCCGAATATTTTCAAAGTCCCAACGTACCGATCAAGAGTAAAGTACCATTTTCCTACATTAGATTTCGTTCTAAATACTTAATCCCTATGTAAAAACGTTAGTTAAGCAAGAATATCGTATTTTTAAAAAAATCTAATGATAGGATTTTCCAGAAAATTGAAAAAACCGAAAAATGTCAAGAGTAAAGTGCCATTTTCTGACATTAGATTTCGTTCTAAATGCTTAATCCCTATGTAGAAACGTTAGTTAAGCAAGAATATCGTATTTTTAAAAAAATCTAATGATAGGATTTTTCAGAAAATTGAAAAAACCGTAAAATGTCAAGAGTAAAGTGCCCTTATTTTAAACAATGTATCGTTCTAAATGCTTAATCCCTATGTAAAAAAGTTATTTTAGCAGGAATATGTTATTGAAAAAAATTAGAAAAATTTATTTTAGCCGTAAATCGAAAATAATGGGGACACCGGAGCTGTTCGAAGCGCCGAGCGCGCCGCGTACGCCCGAATATTTTCAAAGTCCCAACGTACCGATCAAGAGTAAAGTACCATTTTCCTACATTAGATTTCGTTCTAAATACTTAATCCCTATGTAAAAACGTTAGTTAAGCAAGAATATCGTATTTTTAAAAAAATCTAATGATAGGATTTTCCAGAAAATTGAAAAAACCGAAAAATGTCAAGAGTAAAGTGCCATTTTCTGACATTAGATTTCGTTCTAAATGCTTAATCCCTATGTAGAAACGTTAGTTATGCAAGATTATCGTATTTTTAAAAAAATCTAATGATAGGATTTTTCAGAAAATTGAAAAAACCGTAAAATGTCAAGAGTAAAGTGCCCTTATTTTAAACATTATATCGTTCTAAATGCTTAATCCCTATGTAAAAAAGTTATCTAAGCAAGAATATGTTATTGAATAAAATGAGAAAAATTTATTTTAGCCGTAAATCGAAAAAAAGACTGTTCGTTTCTCTGTCTCTCTCGCGCGATCGAAGTATTGATGTTTCCCGGCAATGTAATGGGATATTAATTAAACTTTATACACGAAATTACTCGTTTTGATCCCCGCTACACAGCCGTATACTTTTTATAATTTTGTGGAATCGGGAACCTTGAAATATTTAACATAACGCGGATCGTCTGTCTCTGTCTCTTTCTAGATCGGAATAATCGATGTTTCCCGGCAAACTATTGGGAGTTTAATTAAACTTTATACATGAAATTACTCGTTTTGATCCCCGCTACACAGCCGTATACTTTTTATAATTTTGTGGAATCGGTAACCTGGAGATATTTAACATAACGCGGATCGTCTATCTCTGTCTCTTTCTAGATCGGAATAATCGATGTTTCCCGGCAAAGTAATGGGAGATTAATTAAACTTTATACACGAAATTACTCGTTTTGATCCCCGCTACACAGCCGTATACTTTTTATAATTTTGTGGAATCGGAAACCTTGAAATATTTAACATAACGCGGATCGACTGTCTCTGTCTCTTTCTAGATCGGAATAATCGATGTTTCCCGGCAGACTATTGGGAGTTTAATTAAACTTTATACATGAAATTACTCGTTTTGATCCCCGCTACACAGCCGTATACTTTTTATAATTTTGTGGAATCGGTAACCTGGAGATATTTAACATAACGCGGATCGTCTATCTCTGTCTCTTTCTAGATCGGAATAATCGATGTTTCCCGGCAAACTAATGGGAGTTTAATTAAACTTTATACACGAAATTACTCGTTTTGATCCCCGCTACACAGCCGTATACTTTTTATAATTTTGTGGAATCGGGAACCTTGAAATATTTAACATAACGCGGATCGTCTGTCTCTGTCTCTTTCTAGATCGGAATAATCGATGTTTCCCGGCAAACTAATGGGATATTAATTAAACTTTATACACGAAATTACTCGTTTTGATCCCTGCTACACAGCCGTATACTTTTTATAATTTTGTGGAATCGGGAACCTTGAAATATTTAACATAACGCGGATCGTCTATCTCTGTCTCTTTCTAGATCGGAAGAATCGATGTTTCCCGGCAAACTAATGGGAGTTTAATTAAACTTTATGCATCAAATCATTCAGTT
>NW_027476364.1:25000-47500 GCF_051020955.1 Megalopta genalis
ACGGCCGGCTCTAGCTGGGTGTCATATATATATACGTCCCACGCTCATGCTGCCACTAGCGCGCAACAGAGTAGGGTGTCAATGACAACGACACAGCATTGAAACGAGCTACACAAGCCGGTCTCTCTTGATACCAATGTAAACGAGCATTAAGTTATCTTCAGACTGCCCGATATTTTCGTCCTTTGGACTTTCCCAACGATTCCTTTTTTTCTTTTTTTTTTTTACACCACAGCGAAGACTTGAGGAAGCGTGATTAGCACGCTCGCATCCCTCCCTGTCCTACTACAACTGTGTGTGTGTGTGTGTAAAGAAAGAAAAAAGAATACATTGGCTTTCTCTCTATCGAGAAGATGGCCTACGCAACGCAGATCAAAGGCCTAATACGTGTAATATAATACGCGTCTGGCCGTGTATAAATCACGCACGAATGATCTGGTCGGGCCCAACTCTTCTCGTACGCTTATTTTTCCGTGTTGAGGCACTATCATAAAATCACACAAACCCCAACACGTGTGTGTCTTGGAAGGAAGATGGCCTACGCAACGCAGATCAAAGGCCTAATACGTGTAGTACACACGTCTGCCGTGTAAATCACGCACGAATGATCTGGTCGGGCCCAACTCTTCTCCACCACACCACATCCCAACTTTGTACATTTTTATATATTTTTGTGCGTTGGGGCACCTTCATAATCACAAACCCCAACAACACATATATCTCTCTCTCTTTGAAAGATTTGTTGTGGCCTACGCAACGCAGATCAAAGGCCTAATACGTGTAGTACACACGTCTGGCCGTGTAAATCACGCACGAATGATCTGGCGGGCTCAACAATATCTTTTTTTTTTATATGAATTCTTATCCACAAACTAATCGAATTCATTTTCTCTCCTCCTCTCCTCTCTCTTTGAGATATATTGGAACATTGTAATGATCCTTCCGCAGGTTCACCTACGGAAACCTTGTTACGACTTTTACTTCCTCTAAATAATCAAGTTTGGTCATCTTCCCGGCATCATCGGCAATGCCGAAACATTGCCGCGCACCAGTCCGAAGACCTCACTAAATCATTCAATCGGTAGTAGCGACGGGCGGTGTGTACAAAGGGCAGGGACGTAATCAACGCGAGCTTATGACTCGCGCTTACTGGGAATTCCTCGTTCATGGGGAATAATTGCAAGCCCCAATCCCTAGCACGAAGGAGGTTCAGCGGGTTACCCGGGCCTTTCGGCCAGGGAACACACGCTGATTCCTTCAGTGTAGCGCGCGTGCGGCCCAGAACATCTAAGGGCATCACAGACCTGTTATTGCTCAATCTCGTGCGGCTAGAAGCCGCCTGTCCCTCTAAGAAGATTTGTTTGTACGTTGGTAGTAAAAACCCCACCGGCAGAAGCCGAGAGCCTTCGAGATACCATAATTACGTCTATTTAGCAGGCTAGAGTCTCGTTCGTTATCGGAATTAACCAGACAAATCGCTCCACCAACTAAGAACGGCCATGCACCACCACCCACCGAATCAAGAAAGAGCTATCAATCTGTCAATCCTTCCGGTGTCCGGGCCTGGTGAGGTTTCCCGTGTTGAGTCAAATTAAGCCGCAGGCTCCACTCCTGGTGGTGCCCTTCCGTCAATTCCTTTAAGTTTCAGCTTTGCAACCATACTTCCCCCGGAACCCAAAAGCTTTGGTTTCCCGGAAGCTGCCCGCCGAGTCATCGTAGGAACTTCGGCGGATCGCTAGCTGGCATCGTTTATGGTTAGAACTAGGGCGGTATCTGATCGCCTTCGAACCTCTAACTTTCGTTCTTGATTAATGAAAACATTTTTGGCAAATGCTTTCGCTTCTGTCCGTCTTGCGACGATCCAAGAATTTCACCTCTAACGTCGCAATACGAATGCCCCCATCTGTCCCTATTAATCATTACCTCGGGGTTCCGAAAACCAACAAAATAGAACCGAGGTCCTATTCCATTATTCCATGCACACAGTATTCAGGCGAAGGTAGCCTGCTTTGAGCACTCTAATTTGTTCAAAGTAAACGTACCGGCCCACCTCGACACTCAGTGAAGAGCACCGCGATGGGATATTAGTTGGACCGCCCCGTGAAGAGCAAAGCCCACCGGTAGGACGTACCACATAATGCCAGTTAAACACCGCGAGCGATGAACCGACACTGTGACACACAGATTCAACTACGAGCTTTTTAACCGCAACAACTTTAATATACGCTATTGGAGCTGGAATTACCGCGGCTGCTGGCACCAGACTTGCCCTCCAATGGATCCTCGTTAAAGGATTTAAAGTGTACTCATTCCGATTACGGGGCCTCGGATGAGTCCCGTATCGTTATTTTTCGTCACTACCTCCCCGTGCCGGGAGTGGGTAATTTGCGCGCCTGCTGCCTTCCTTGGATGTGGTAGCCGTTTCTCAGGCTCCCTCTCCGGAATCGAACCCTGATTCCCCGTTACCCGTTACAACCATGGTAGGCGCAGAACCTACCATCGACAGTTGATAAGGCAGACATTTGAAAGATGCGTCGCCGGTGCTATAAGACCATGCGATCAGCACAAAGTTATTCAGAGTCACCAAAGCAAACGATGGACGAGTGTAAACACCCGCCACCGATTGGTTTTGATCTAATAAAAGCGTTCCTACCATCTCTGGTCGGAACTCTGTTTTGCATGTATTAGCTCTAGAATTACCACAGTTATCCAAGTAAATTTTAGTACGATCTAAGAAACCATAACTGATTTAATGAGCCATTCGCGGTTTCACCTTAATACGGCATGTACTGAGACATGCATGGCTTAATCTTTGAGACAAGCATATGACTACTGGCAGGATCAACCAGGGAACTATACAATATGTATATATAAAATGGACAAAATTTAAATCCTTTTCCATCGTCGCCTGTTTCATATATATATGTCAGGTCGACACACCACTTTTCTCTTTCAAATATGTACAAGTTTTGCCACATTCCGCGCTTGTAACATATCTTCTTTAACGCTCAATTTCTTTCATTTTTCTACCATACAGATATTTTACCGTACGCCCAAAAACGTACGTATTATATTTTTGTTCTATCGTAAAATCACATTTTTCTACGTACGCCAGCTTCGTACGTTTCTATCTTTGCCTTCATAAAATCACAAGATAATTTTATCTTCAAGAGTCTCGCTATTAACATCTTGTAAGATAAATGTACGTCCCAGCTAAAACGTACAAATACTTCAAGTTAAGTAATAATATATCATCGCTATTGACAAATTTTTAAGATCCAAGACACAGTTCTCTCTATATGTTTTAATATTTTTTATGTACTCAAATATATTCAAAGGAAAAAGTACATGGGTGATGCCATAGTCGTGGAAGCGCGTACGCTCACGCTGATCTTCTGACCGCCGGAAGCACGAAACCTCTGATCTGGGCAAAATCGGCAAGCCGAGGAAGAACGGACAGGACACATGCTGGACTGGCGAGAAAGCGTGTTCTTCCGCTCGCGCTAGGCATTTCGATTTCTGACACCTCTTGATTTAAAAAATCAGTTTTTTGATAGTTTTCTCTCTCCACTGGGCTATTCATTTTAGCCACAGTTTTCAATTGGTACGATTTGCTTCCAAATCTTACAGATGCATTTTAAAAAATTTTTCCATCGCTCGGACAGAAGAGTCGATTGCTCAGTGAGTACGAGTATACATACAAAGTGCATACGGGTAACCAACCCCGTAGGGCTTGCCACATATGGGCCATTCGGTCAAAGACACCGACCCGTGGCCACGCTGTGTGGAGAAAAGTCCGTAACGTAAACGGCACGAAACAGTCAGGACCGAAGCCCCGAAGGAGCTCTGAGACAGCTTCTCGACCGAGATCGTAGAATTGGCCCAAAACCCGCTCTGCTCCGTCCGCCTCGCACGGACCGTGTATCTCTTATAGATACCGAACGGCCGGCAAGGACGCCGGCGCCGCCGGCCGAATAGCACGCGCGCTTACGAGTGTAAACCGCCGCGGCAACAGACCGCCCGGCCGTGCTGTTGTAACATAGCGCGTGAACGAACGAAAAAAAAATTTATAGTAAACATTAAAATAAATTACACCACCGTAAACTAGACAAAAAATTACACATTTTTTCCCAATATGAAAATTTTCACAAACTTTTCAAAGTCCCATCGCATCGAGTAAACTTTTTTAATAACGCTTCCGCACGATTCTAAATGCTTAATCCATATGTGAAATCGTTCACTGATCACGAATATCGTATTTAAAAAAATTACAAAAATTTATTTTTCCAAATAATCAAAAAAAACCGAAAAATCACAAGAGTAAAGTACCATTATTTTAAACAATATGTCGTTCTAAATGCTTAATCCCTATGTAAAAAAGTTATCTAAGCAAGAATATGTAATTGAAAAAAATTAGAAAAATTTATTTTAGCCGTAAATCGAAAATAATGGGGACACCGGAGCTGTTCGAAGCGCCGAGACGCGCCGCGTACGGCCGAATATTTTCTAAGTCCCAACGTACCGATCAAGAGTAAAGTACCATTTTCCTACATTAGATTTCGTTCTAAATGCTTAATCCCTATGTAAAAACGTTAGTTAAGCAAGAATATCGTATTTTTAAAAAAATCTAATGATAGGATTTCCCAGAAAATTGAAAAAACCGTAAAATGTCAAGAGTAAAGTGCCATTTTCTGACATTAGATTTCGTTCTAAATGCTTAATCCCTATGTAAAAACGTTAGTTAAGCAAGAATATCGTATTTTTAAAAAAATCTAATGATAGGATTTCCCAGAAAATTGAAAAAACCGTAAAATGTCAAGAGTAAAGTGCCATTTTCTGACATTAGATTTCGTTCTAAATGCTTAATCCCTATGTAGAAACGTTAGTTAAGCAAGAATATCGTATTTTTAAAAAAATCTAATGATAGGATTTTTCAGAAAATTGAAAAAACCGTAAAATGTCAAGAGTAAAGTGCCCTTATTTTAAACAATGTATCGTTCTAAATGCTTAATCCCTATGTAAAAAAGTTATTTTAGCAGGAATATGTTATTGAAAAAAATTAGAAAAATTTATTTTAGCCGTAAATCGAAAATAATGGGGACACCGGAGCTGTTCGAAGCGCCGAGCGCGCCGCGTACGCCCGAATATTTTCAAAGTCCCAACGTACCGATCAAGAGTAAAGTACCATTTTCCTACATTAGATTTCGTTCTAAATACTTAATCCCTATGTAAAAACGTTAGTTAAGCAAGAATATCGTATTTTTAAAAAAATCTAATGATAGGATTTTCCAGAAAATTGAAAAAACCGAAAAATGTCAAGAGTAAAGTGCCATTTTCTGACATTAGATTTCGTTCTAAATGCTTAATCCCTATGTAGAAACGTTAGTTAAGCAAGAATATCGTATTCTTAAAAAAATCTAATGATAGGATTTTTCAGAAAATTGAAAAAACCGTAAAATGTCAAGAGTAAAGTGCCCTTATTTTAAACAATGTATCGTTCTAAATGCTTAATCCCTATGTAAAAAAGTTATTTAAGCAAGAATATGTTATTGAATAAAATGAGAAAAATTTATTTTAGCCGTAAATCGAAAATAATGGATCGAGCGAATCGGTCGATTGCGCCGAGACGCGCTATGATGCAACAGACGAGCGATTGGAACGCCCGAATATTTTCAAAGTCCCAACGTACCGATCAAGAGTAAAGTACCATTTTCCTACATTAGATTTCGTTCTAAATGCTTAATCCCTATGTAAAAACGTTAGTTAAGCAAGAATATCGTATTTTTAAAAAAATCTAATGATAGGATTTCCCAGAAAATTGAAAAAACCGAAAAATGTCAAGAGTAAAGTGCCATTTTCTGACATTAGATTTCGTTCTAAATGCTTAATCCCTATGTAGAAACGTTAGTTAAGCAAGAATATCGTATTTTTAAAAAAATCTAATGATAGGATTTTTCAGAAAATTGAAAAAACCGTAAAATGTCAAGAGTAAAGTGCCCTTATTTTAAACAATGTATCGTTCTAAATGCTTAATCCCTATGTAAAAAAGTTATTTTAGCAGGAATATGTTATTGAAAAAAATTAGAAAAATTTATTTTAGCCGTAAATCGAAAATAATGGATCGAGCGAATCGGTCGATTGCGCCGAGACGCGCTATGATGCAACAGACGAGCGATTGGAACGCCCGAATATTTTCAAAGTCCCAACGTACCGATCAAGAGTAAAGTACCATTTTCCTACATTAGATTTCGTTCTAAATGCTTAATCCCTATGTAAAAACGTTAGTTAAGCAAGAATATCGTATTTTTAAAAAAATCTAATGATAGGATTTCCCAGAAAATTGAAAAAACCGAAAAATGTCAAGAGTAAAGTGCCATTTTCTGACATTAGATTTCGTTCTAAATGCTTAATCCCTATGTAGAAACGTTAGTTAAGCAAGAATATCGTATTTTTAAAAAAATCTAATGATAGGATTTTTCAGAAAATTGAAAAAACCGTAAAATATCAAGAGTAAAGTGCCCTTATTTTAAACAATGTATCGTTCTAAATGCTTAATCCCTATGTAAAACAGTTATTTTAGCAGGAATATGTTATTGAAAAAAATTAGAAAAATTTATTTTAGCCGTAAATCGAAAATAATGGGGACACCGGAGCTGTTCGAAGCGCCGAGCGCGCCGCGTACGCCCGAATATTTTCAAAGTCCCAACGTACCGATCAAGAGTAAAGTACCATTTTCCTACATTAGATTTCGTTCTAAATACTTAATCCCTATGTAAAAACGTTAGTTAAGCAAGAATATCGTATTTTTAAAAAAATCTAATGATAGGATTTTCCAGAAAATTGAAAAAACCGAAAAATGTCAAGAGTAAAGTGCCATTTTCTGACATTAGATTTCGTTCTAAATGCTTAATCCCTATGTAGAAACGTTAGTTATGCAAGATTATCGTATTTTTAAAAAAATCTAATGATAGGATTTTTCAGAAAATTGAAAAAACCGTAAAATGTCAAGAGTAAAGTGCCCTTATTTTAAACATTATATCGTTCTAAATGCTTAATCCCTATGTAAAAAAGTTATCTAAGCAAGAATATGTTATTGAATAAAACGAGAAAAATTTATTTTAGCCGTAAATCGAAAATAATGGGTCGAGCGAATCGGTCGATTGCGCCGAGACGCGCTATGATGCAACAGACGAGCGATTGGAACGCCCGAATATTTTCAAAGTCCCAACGTACCGGTCAAGAGTAAAGTACCATTTTCCTACATTAGATTTCGTTCTAAATGCTTAATCCCTATGTAAAAACGTTAGTTAAGCAAGAATATCGTATTTTTAAAAAAATCTAATGATAGGATTTCCCAGAAAATTGAAAAAACCGAAAAATGTCAAGAGTAAAGTGCCATTTTCTGACATTAGATTTCGTTCTAAATGCTTAATCCCTATGTAGAAACGTTAGTTAAGCAAGAATATCGTATTTTTAAAAAAATCTAATGATAGGATTTTTCAGAAAATTGAAAAAACCGTAAAATATCAAGAGTAAAGTGCCCTTATTTTAAACAATGTATCGTTCTAAATGCTTAATCCCTATGTAAAACAGTTATTTTAGCAGGAATATGTTATTGAAAAAAATTAGAAAAATTTATTTTAGCCGTAAATCGAAAATAATGGGGACACCGGAGCTGTTCGAAGCGCCGAGCGCGCCGCGTACGCCCGAATATTTTCAAAGTCCCAACGTACCGATCAAGAGTAAAGTACCATTTTCCTACATTAGATTTCGTTCTAAATGCTTAATCCCTATGTAAAAACGTTAGTTAAGCAAGAATATCGTATTTTTAAAAAAATCTAATGATAGGATTTCCCAGAAAATTGAAAAAACCGAAAAATGTCAAGAGTAAAGTGCCATTTTCTGACATTAGATTTCGTTCTAAATGCTTAATCCCTATGTAGAAACGTTAGTTAAGCAAGAATATCGTATTTTTAAAAAAATCTAATGATAGGATTTTTCAGAAAATTGAAAAAACCGTAAAATATCAAGAGTAAAGTGCCCTTATTTTAAACAATGTATCGTTCTAAATGCTTAATCCCTATGTAAAACAGTTATTTTAGCAGGAATATGTTATTGAAAAAAATTAGAAAAATTTATTTTAGCCGTAAATCGAAAATAATGGGGACACCGGAGCTGTTCGAAGCGCCGAGCGCGCCGCGTACGCCCGAATATTTTCAAAGTCCCAACGTACCGATCAAGAGTAAAGTACCATTTTCCTACATTAGATTTCGTTCTAAATACTTAATCCCTATGTAAAAACGTTAGTTAAGCAAGAATATCGTATTTTTAAAAAAATCTAATGATAGGATTTTCCAGAAAATTGAAAAAACCGAAAAATGTCAAGAGTAAAGTGCCATTTTCTGACATTAGATTTCGTTCTAAATGCTTAATCCCTATGTAGAAACGTTAGTTATGCAAGATTATCGTATTTTTAAAAAAATCTAATGATAGGATTTTTCAGAAAATTGAAAAAACCGTAAAATGTCAAGAGTAAAGTGCCCTTATTTTAAACATTATATCGTTCTAAATGCTTAATCCCTATGTAAAAAAGTTATCTAAGCAAGAATATGTTATTGAATAAAACGAGAAAAATTTATTTTAGCCGTAAATCGAAAATAATGGGTCGAGCGAATCGGTCGATTGCGCCGAGACGCGCTATGATGCAACAGACGAGCGATTGGAACGCCCGAATATTTTCAAAGTCCCAACGTACCGGTCAAGAGTAAAGTACCATTTTCCTACATTAGATTTCGTTCTAAATGCTTAATCCCTATGTAAAAACGTTAGTTAAGCAAGAATATCGTATTTTTAAAAAAATCTAATGATAGGATTTTCCAGAAAATTGAAAAAACCGAAAAATGTCAAGAGTAAAGTGCCATTTTCTGACATTAGATTTCGTTCTAAATGCTTAATCCCTATGTAGAAACGTTAGTTAAGCAAGAATATCGTATTTTTAAAAAAATCTAATGATAGGATTTTTCAGAAAATTGAAAAAACCGTAAAATGTCAAGAGTAAAGTGCCATTATTTTAAACAATGTATCGTTCTAAATGCTTAATCCCTATGTAAAAAAGTTATTTAAGCAAGAATATGTTATTGAAAAAAATTAGAAAAATTTATTTTAGCCGTAAATCGAAAATAATGGGGACACCGGAGCTGTTCGAAGCGCCGAGACGCGCCGCGTACGGCCGAATATTTTCTAAGTCCCAACGTACCGATCAAGAGTAAAGTACCATTTTCCTACATTAGATTTCGTTCTAAATGCTTAATCCCTATGTAAAAACGTTAGTTAAGCAAGAATATCGTATTTTTAAAAAAATCTAATGATAGGATTTCCCAGAAAATTGAAAAAACCGAAAAATGTCAAGAGTAAAGTGCCATTTTCTGACATTAGATTTCGTTCTAAATGCTTAATCCCTATGTAGAAACGTTAGTTAAGCAAGAATATCGTATTTTTAAAAAAATCTAATGATAGGATTTTTCAGAAAATTGAAAAAACCGTAAAATATCAAGAGTAAAGTGCCCTTATTTTAAACAATGTATCGTTCTAAATGCTTAATCCCTATGTAAAACAGTTATTTTAGCAGGAATATGTTATTGAAAAAAATTAGAAAAATTTATTTTAGCCGTAAATCGAAAATAATGGGGACACCGGAGCTGTTCGAAGCGCCGAGCGCGCCGCGTACGCCCGAATATTTTCAAAGTCCCAACGTACCGATCAAGAGTAAAGTACCATTTTCCTACATTAGATTTCGTTCTAAATACTTAATCCCTATGTAAAAACGTTAGTTAAGCAAGAATATCGTATTTTTAAAAAAATCTAATGATAGGATTTTCCAGAAAATTGAAAAAACCGAAAAATGTCAAGAGTAAAGTGCCATTTTCTGACATTAGATTTCGTTCTAAATGCTTAATCCCTATGTAGAAACGTTAGTTATGCAAGATTATCGTATTTTTAAAAAAATCTAATGATAGGATTTTTCAGAAAATTGAAAAAACCGTAAAATGTCAAGAGTAAAGTGCCCTTATTTTAAACATTATATCGTTCTAAATGCTTAATCCCTATGTAAAAAAGTTATCTAAGCAAGAATATGTTATTGAATAAAATGAGAAAAATTTATTTTAGCCGTAAATCGAAAATAATGGGTCGAGCGAATCGGTCGATTGCGCCGAGACGCGCTATGATGCAACAGACGAGCGATTGGAACGCCCGAATATTTTCAAAGTCCCAACGTACCGGTCAAGAGTAAAGTACCATTTTCCTACATTAGATTTCGTTCTAAATGCTTAATCCCTATGTAAAAACGTTAGTTAAGCAAGAATATCGTATTTTAAAAAAAATCTAATGATAGGATTTTCCAGAAAATTGAAAAAACCGAAAAATGTCAAGAGTAAAGTGCCATTTTCTGACATTAGATTTCGTTCTAAATGCTTAATCCCTATGTAGAAACGTTAGTTAAGCAAGAATATCGTATTTTTAAAAAAATCTAATGGTAGGATTTTTCAGAAAATTGAAAAAACCGTAAAATGTCAAGAGTAAAGTGCCCTTATTTTAAACATTATATCGTTCTAAATGCTTAATCCCTATGTAAAAAAGTTATCTAAGCAAGAATATGTTATTGAATAAAATGAGAAAAATTTATTTTAGCCGTAAATCGAAAATAATGGGTCGAGCGAATCGGTCGATTGCGCCGAGACGCGCTATGATGCAACAGACGAGCGATTGGAACGCCCGAATATTTTCAAAGTCCCAACGTACCGATCAAGAGTAAAGTACCATTTTCCTACATTAGATTTCGTTCTAAATGCTTAATCCCTATGTAAAAACGTTAGTTAAGCAAGAATATCGTATTTTTAAAAAAATCTAATGATAGGATTTCCCAGAAAATTGAAAAAACCGAAAAATGTCAAGAGTAAAGTGCCATTTTCTGACATTAGATTTCGTTCTAAATGCTTAATCCCTATGTAGAAACGTTAGTTAAGCAAGAATATCGTATTTTTAAAAAAATCTAATGATAGGATTTTTCAGAAAATTGAAAAAACCGTAAAATGTCAAGAGTAAAGTGCCCTTATTTTAAACAATGTATCGTTCTAAATGCTTAATCCCTATGTAAAAAAGTTATTTTAGCAGGAATATGTTATTGAAAAAAATTAGAAAAATTTATTTTAGCCGTAAATCGAAAATAATGGGGACACCGGAGCTGTTCGAAGCGCCGAGCGCGCCGCGTACGCCCGAATATTTTCAAAGTCCCAACGTACCGATCAAGAGTAAAGTACCATTTTCCTACATTAGATTTCGTTCTAAATACTTAATACCTATGTAAAAACGTTAGTTAAGCAAGAATATCGTATTTTTAAAAAAATCTAATGATAGGATTTTCCAGAAAATTGAAAAAACCGAAAAATGTCAAGAGTAAAGTGCCATTTTCTGACATTAGATTTCGTTCTAAATGCTTAATCCCTATGTAGAAACGTTAGTTAAGCAAGAATATCGTATTCTTAAAAAAATCTAATGATAGGATTTTTCAGAAAATTGAAAAAACCGTAAAATGTCAAGAGTAAAGTGCCCTTATTTTAAACAATGTATCGTTCTAAATGCTTAATCCCTATGTAAAAAAGTTATTTAAGCAAGAATATGTTATTGAATAAAATGAGAAAAATTTATTTTAGCCGTAAATCGAAAATAATGGATCGAGCGAATCGGTCGATTGCGCCGAGACGCGCTATGATGCAACAGACGAGCGATTGGAACGCCCGAATATTTTCAAAGTCCCAACGTACCGATCAAGAGTAAAGTACCATTTTCCTACATTAGATTTCGTTCTAAATGCTTAATCCCGATGTAAAAACGTTAGTTAAGCAAGAATATCGTATTTTTAAAAAAATCTAATGATAGGATTTCCCAGAAAATTGAAAAAACCGAAAAATGTCAAGAGTAAAGTGCCATTTTCTGACATTAGATTTCGTTCTAAATGCTTAATCCCTATGTAGAAACGTTAGTTAAGCAAGAATATCGTATTTTTAAAAAAATCTAATGATAGGATTTTTCAGAAAATTGAAAAAACCGTAAAATATCAAGAGTAAAGTGCCCTTATTTTAAACAATGTATCGTTCTAAATGCTTAATCCCTATGTAAAAAAGTTATTTTAGCAGGAATATGTTATTGAAAAAAATTAGAAAAATTTATTTTAGCCGTAAATCGAAAATAATGGGGACACCGGAGCTGTTCGAAGCGCCGAGCGCGTCGCGTACGCCCGAATATTTTCAAAGTCCCAACGTACCGATCAAGAGTAAAGTACCATTTTCCTACATTAGATTTCGTTCTAAATACTTAATCCCTATGTAAAAACGTTAGTTAAGCAAGAATATCGTATTTTTAAAAAAATCTAATGATAGGATTTTCCAGAAAATTGAAAAAACCGGAAAATGTCAAGAGTAAAGTGCCATTTTCTGACATTAGATTTCGTTCTAAATGCTTAATCCCTATGTAGAAACGTTAGTTAAGCAAGAATATCGTATTCTAAAAAAAATCTAATGATAGGATTTTTCAGAAAATTGAAAAAACCGTAAAATGTCAAGAGTAAAGTGCCCTTATTTTAAACAATGTATCGTCCTAAATGCTTAATCCCTATGTAAAAAAGTTATTTAAGCAAGAATATGTTATTGAATAAAATGAGAAAAATTTATTTTAGCCGTAAATCGAAAATAATGGATCGAGCGAATCGGTCGATTGCGCCGAGACGCGCTATGATGCAACAGACGAGCGATTGGAACGCCCGAATATTTTCAAAGTCCCAACGTACCGATCAAGAGTAAAGTACCATTTTCCTACATTAGATTTCGTTCTAAATGCTTAATACCTATGTAAAAACGTTAGTTAAGCAAGAATATCGTATTTTTAAAAAAATCTAATGATAGGATTTCCCAGAAAATTGAAAAAACCGAAAAATGTCAAGAGTAAAGTGCCATTTTCTGACATTAGATTTCGTTCTAAATGCTTAATCCCTATGTAGAAACGTTAGTTAAGCAAGAATATCGTATTTTTAAAAAAATCTAATGATAGGATTTTTCAGAAAATTGAAAAAACCGTAAAATGTCAAGAGTAAAGTGCCCTTATTTTAAACAATGTATCGTTCTAAATGCTTAATCCCTATGTAAAAAAGTTATTTTAGCAGGAATATGTTATTGAAAAAAATTAGAAAAATTTATTTTAGCCGTAAATCGAAAATAATGGATCGAGCGAATCGGTCGATTGCGCCGAGACGCGCTATGATGCAACAGACGAGCGATTGGAACGCCCGAATATTTTCAAAGTCCCAACGTACCGATCAAGAGTAAAGTACCATTTTCCTACATTAGATTTCGTTCTAAATACTTAATCCCTATGTAAAAACGTTAGTTAAGCAAGAATATCGTATTTTTAAAAAAATCTAATGATAGGATTTTCCAGAAAATTGAAAAAACCGAAAAATGTCAAGAGTAAAGTGCCATTTTCTGACATTAGATTTCGTTCTAAATGCTTAATCCCTATGTAGAAACGTTAGTTATGCAAGATTATCGTATTTTTAAAAAAATCTAATGATAGGATTTTTCAGAAAATTGAAAAAACCGTAAAATGTCAAGAGTAAAGTGCCCTTATTTTAAACATTATATCGTTCTAAATGCTTAATCCCTATGTAAAAAAGTTATCTAAGCAAGAATATGTTATTGAATAAAACGAGAAAAATTTATTTTAGCCGTAAATCGAAAATAATGGGTCGAGCGAATCGGTCGATTGCGCCGAGACGCGCTATGATGCAACAGACGAGCGATTGGAACGCCCGAATATTTTCAAAGTCCCAACGTACCGGTCAAGAGTAAAGTACCATTTTCCTACATTAGATTTCGTTCTAAATGCTTAATCCCTATGTAAAAACGTTAGTTAAGCAAGAATATCGTATTTTTAAAAAAATCTAATGATAGGATTTTCCAGAAAATTGAAAAAACCGAAAAATGTCAAGAGTAAAGTGCCATTTTCTGACATTAGATTTCGTTCTAAATGCTTAATCCCTATGTAGAAACGTTAGTTAAGCAAGAATATCGTATTTTTAAAAAAATCTAATGATAGGATTTTTCAGAAAATTGAAAAAACCGTAAAATGTCAAGAGTAAAGTGCCATTATTTTAAACAATGTATCGTTCTAAATGCTTAATCCCTATGTAAAAAAGTTATTTAAGCAAGAATATGTTATTGAAAAAAATTAGAAAAATTTATTTTAGCCGTAAATCGAAAATAATGGGGACACCGGAGCTGTTCGAAGCGCCGAGACGCGCCGCGTACGGCCGAATATTTTCTAAGTCCCAACGTACCGATCAAGAGTAAAGTACCATTTTCCTACATTAGATTTCGTTCTAAATGCTTAATCCCTATGTAAAAACGTTAGTTAAGCAAGAATATCGTATTTTTAAAAAAATCTAATGATAGGATTTTCCAGAAAATTGAAAAAACCGAAAAATGTCAAGAGTAAAGTGCCATTTTCTGACATTAGATTTCGTTCTAAATGCTTAATCCCTATGTAGAAACGTTAGTTAAGCAAGAATATCGTATTTTTAAAAAAATCTAATGATAGGATTTTTCAGAAAATTGAAAAAACCGTAAAATGTCAAGAGTAAAGTGCCATTATTTTAAACAATGTATCGTTCTAAATGCTTAATCCCTATGTAAAAAAGTTATTTAAGCAAGAATATGTTATTGAAAAAAATTAGAAAAATTTATTTTAGCCGTAAATCGAAAATAATGGGGACACCGGAGCTGTTCGAAGCGCCGAGACGCGCCGCGTACGGCCGAATATTTTCTAAGTCCCAACGTACCGATCAAGAGTAAAGTACCATTTTCCTACATTAGATTTCGTTCTAAATGCTTAATCCCTATGTAAAAACGTTAGTTAAGCAAGAATATCGTATTTTTAAAAAAATCTAATGATAGGATTTCCCAGAAAATTGAAAAAACCGAAAAATGTCAAGAGTAAAGTGCCATTTTCTGACATTAGATTTCGTTCTAAATGCTTAATCCCTATGTAGAAACGTTAGTTAAGCAAGAATATCGTATTTTTAAAAAAATCTAATGATAGGATTTTTCAGAAAATTGAAAAAACCGTAAAATATCAAGAGTAAAGTGCCCTTATTTTAAACAATGTATCGTTCTAAATGCTTAATCCCTATGTAAAACAGTTATTTTAGCAGGAATATGTTATTGAAAAAAATTAGAAAAATTTATTTTAGCCGTAAATCGAAAATAATGGGGACACCGGAGCTGTTCGAAGCGCCGAGCGCGCCGCGTACGCCCGAATATTTTCAAAGTCCCAACGTACCGATCAAGAGTAAAGTACCATTTTCCTACATTAGATTTCGTTCTAAATACTTAATCCCTATGTAAAAACGTTAGTTAAGCAAGAATATCGTATTTTTAAAAAAATCTAATGATAGGATTTTCCAGAAAATTGAAAAAACCGAAAAATGTCAAGAGTAAAGTGCCATTTTCTGACATTAGATTTCGTTCTAAATGCTTAATCCCTATGTAGAAACGTTAGTTATGCAAGATTATCGTATTTTTAAAAAAATCTAATGATAGGATTTTTCAGAAAATTGAAAAAACCGTAAAATGTCAAGAGTAAAGTGCCCTTATTTTAAACATTATATCGTTCTAAATGCTTAATCCCTATGTAAAAAAGTTATCTAAGCAAGAATATGTTATTGAATAAAATGAGAAAAATTTATTTTAGCCGTAAATCGAAAATAATGGGTCGAGCGAATCGGTCGATTGCGCCGAGACGCGCTATGATGCAACAGACGAGCGATTGGAACGCCCGAATATTTTCAAAGTCCCAACGTACCGGTCAAGAGTAAAGTACCATTTTCCTACATTAGATTTCGTTCTAAATGCTTAATCCCTATGTAAAAACGTTAGTTAAGCAAGAATATCGTATTTTAAAAAAAATCTAATGATAGGATTTTCCAGAAAATTGAAAAAACCGAAAAATGTCAAGAGTAAAGTGCCATTTTCTGACATTAGATTTCGTTCTAAATGCTTAATCCCTATGTAGAAACGTTAGTTAAGCAAGAATATCGTATTTTTAAAAAAATCTAATGGTAGGATTTTTCAGAAAATTGAAAAAACCGTAAAATGTCAAGAGTAAAGTGCCCTTATTTTAAACATTATATCGTTCTAAATGCTTAATCCCTATGTAAAAAAGTTATCTAAGCAAGAATATGTTATTGAATAAAATGAGAAAAATTTATTTTAGCCGTAAATCGAAAATAATGGGTCGAGCGAATCGGTCGATTGCGCCGAGACGCGCTATGATGCAACAGACGAGCGATTGGAACGCCCGAATATTTTCAAAGTCCCAACGTACCGATCAAGAGTAAAGTACCATTTTCCTACATTAGATTTCGTTCTAAATGCTTAATCCCTATGTAAAAACGTTAGTTAAGCAAGAATATCGTATTTTTAAAAAAATCTAATGATAGGATTTCCCAGAAAATTGAAAAAACCGAAAAATGTCAAGAGTAAAGTGCCATTTTCTGACATTAGATTTCGTTCTAAATGCTTAATCCCTATGTAGAAACGTTAGTTAAGCAAGAATATCGTATTTTTAAAAAAATCTAATGATAGGATTTTTCAGAAAATTGAAAAAACCGTAAAATATCAAGAGTAAAGTGCCCTTATTTTAAACAATGTATCGTTCTAAATGCTTAATCCCTATGTAAAACAGTTATTTTAGCAGGAATATGTTATTGAAAAAAATTAGAAAAATTTATTTTAGCCGTAAATCGAAAATAATGGGGACACCGGAGCTGTTCGAAGCGCCGAGCGCGCCGCGTACGCCCGAATATTTTCAAAGTCCCAACGTACCGATCAAGAGTAAAGTACCATTTTCCTACATTAGATTTCGTTCTAAATGCTTAATCCCTATGTAAAAACGTTAGTTAAGCAAGAATATCGTATTTTTAAAAAAATCTAATGATAGGATTTCCCAGAAAATTGAAAAAACCGAAAAATGTCAAGAGTAAAGTGCCATTTTCTGACATTAGATTTCGTTCTAAATGCTTAATCCCTATGTAGAAACGTTAGTTAAGCAAGAATATCGTATTTTTAAAAAAATCTAATGATAGGATTTTTCAGAAAATTGAAAAAACCGTAAAATATCAAGAGTAAAGTGCCCTTATTTTAAACAATGTATCGTTCTAAATGCTTAATCCCTATGTAAAACAGTTATTTTAGCAGGAATATGTTATTGAAAAAAATTAGAAAAATTTATTTTAGCCGTAAATCGAAAATAATGGGGACACCGGAGCTGTTCGAAGCGCCGAGCGCGCCGCGTACGCCCGAATATTTTCAAAGTCCCAACGTACCGATCAAGAGTAAAGTACCATTTTCCTACATTAGATTTCGTTCTAAATACTTAATCCCTATGTAAAAACGTTAGTTAAGCAAGAATATCGTATTTTTAAAAAAATCTAATGATAGGATTTTCCAGAAAATTGAAAAAACCGAAAAATGTCAAGAGTAAAGTGCCATTTTCTGACATTAGATTTCGTTCTAAATGCTTAATCCCTATGTAGAAACGTTAGTTAAGCAAGAATATCGTATTCTTAAAAAAATCTAATGATAGGATTTTTCAGAAAATTGAAAAAACCGTAAAATGTCAAGAGTAAAGTGCCCTTATTTTAAACAATGTATCGTTCTAAATGCTTAATCCCTATGTAAAAAAGTTATTTAAGCAAGAATATGTTATTGAATAAAATGAGAAAAATTTATTTTAGCCGTAAATCGAAAATAATGGATCGAGCGAATCGGTCGATTGCGCCGAGACGCGCTATGATGCAACAGACGAGCGATTGGAACGCCCGAATATTTTCAAAGTCCCAACGTACCGATCAAGAGTAAAGTACCATTTTCCTACATTAGATTTCGTTCTAAATGCTTAATCCCTATGTAAAAACGTTAGTTAAGCAAGAATATCGTATTTTTAAAAAAATCTAATGATAGGATTTCCCAGAAAATTGAAAAAACCGAAAAATGTCAAGAGTAAAGTGCCATTTTCTGACATTAGATTTCGTTCTAAATGCTTAATCCCTATGTAGAAACGTTAGTTAAGCAAGAATATCGTATTTTTAAAAAAATCTAATGATAGGATTTTTCAGAAAATTGAAAAAACCGTAAAATATCAAGAGTAAAGTGCCCTTATTTTAAACAATGTATCGTTCTAAATGCTTAATCCCTATGTAAAACAGTTATTTTAGCAGGAATATGTTATTGAAAAAAATTAGAAAAATTTATTTTAGCCGTAAATCGAAAATAATGGGGACACCGGAGCTGTTCGAAGCGCCGAGCGCGCCGCGTACGCCCGAATATTTTCAAAGTCCCAACGTACCGATCAAGAGTAAAGTACCATTTTCCTACATTAGATTTCGTTCTAAATACTTAATCCCTATGTAAAAACGTTAGTTAAGCAAGAATATCGTATTTTTAAAAAAATCTAATGATAGGATTTTCCAGAAAATTGAAAAAACCGAAAAATGTCAAGAGTAAAGTGCCATTTTCTGACATTAGATTTCGTTCTAAATGCTTAATCCCTATGTAGAAACGTTAGTTAAGCAAGAATATCGTATTCTTAAAAAAATCTAATGATAGGATTTTTCAGAAAATTGAAAAAACCGTAAAATGTCAAGAGTAAAGTGCCCTTATTTTAAACAATGTATCGTTCTAAATGCTTAATCCCTATGTAAAAAAGTTATTTAAGCAAGAATATGTTATTGAATAAAATGAGAAAAATTTATTTTAGCCGTAAATCGAAAATAATGGATCGAGCGAATCGGTCGATTGCGCCGAGACGCGCTATGATGCAACAGACGAGCGATTGGAACGCCCGAATATTTTCAAAGTCCCAACGTACCGATCAAGAGTAAAGTACCATTTTCCTACATTAGATTTCGTTCTAAATGCTTAATCCCGATGTAAAAACGTTAGTTAAGCAAGAATATCGTATTTTTAAAAAAATCTAATGATAGGATTTCCCAGAAAATTGAAAAAACCGAAAAATGTCAAGAGTAAAGTGCCATTTTCTGACATTAGATTTCGTTCTAAATGCTTAATCCCTATGTAGAAACGTTAGTTAAGCAAGAATATCGTATTTTTAAAAAAATCTAATGATAGGATTTTTCAGAAAATTGAAAAAACCGTAAAATATCAAGAGTAAAGTGCCCTTATTTTAAACAATGTATCGTTCTAAATGCTTAATCCCTATGTAAAAAAGTTATTTTAGCAGGAATATGTTATTGAAAAAAATTAGAAAAATTTATTTTAGCCGTAAATCGAAAATAATGGGGACACCGGAGCTGTTCGAAGCGCCGAGCGCGCCGCGTACGCCCGAATATTTTCAAAGTCCCAACGTACCGATCAAGAGTAAAGTACCATTTTCCTACATTAGATTTCGTTCTAAATGCTTAATACCTATGTAAAAACGTTAGTTAAGCAAGAATATCGTATTTTTAAAAAAATCTAATGATAGGATTTCCCAGAAAATTGAAAAAACCGAAAAATGTCAAGAGTAAAGTGCCATTTTCTGACATTAGATTTCGTTCTAAATGCTTAATCCCTATGTAGAAACGTTAGTTAAGCAAGAATATCGTATTTTTAAAAAAATCTAATGATAGGATTTTTCAGAAAATTGAAAAAACCGTAAAATGTCAAGAGTAAAGTGCCCTTATTTTAAACAATGTATCGTTCTAAATGCTTAATCCCTATGTAAAAAAGTTATTTTAGCAGGAATATGTTATTGAAAAAAATTAGAAAAATTTATTTTAGCCGTAAATCGAAAATAATGGGGACACCGGAGCTGTTCGAAGCGCCGAGCGCGCCGCGTACGCCCGAATATTTTCAAAGTCCCAACGTACCGATCAAGAGTAAAGTACCATTTTCCTACATTAGATTTCGTTCTAAATACTTAATCCCTATGTAAAAACGTTAGTTAAGCAAGAATATCGTATTTTTAAAAAAATCTAATGATAGGATTTTCCAGAAAATTGAAAAAACCGAAAAATGTCAAGAGTAAAGTGCCATTTTCTGACATTAGATTTCGTTCTAAATGCTTAATCCCTATGTAGAAACGTTAGTTATGCAAGATTATCGTATTTTTAAAAAAATCTAATGATAGGATTTTTCAGAAAATTGAAAAAACCGTAAAATGTCAAGAGTAAAGTGCCCTTATTTTAAACATTATATCGTTCTAAATGCTTAATCCCTATGTAAAAAAGTTATCTAAGCAAGAATATGTTATTGAATAAAATGAGAAAAATTTATTTTAGCCGTAAATCGAAAAAAAGACTGTTCGTTTCTCTGTCTCTCTCGCGCGATCGAAGTATTGATGTTTCCCGGCAATGTAATGGGATATTAATTAAACTTTATACACGAAATTACTCGTTTTGATCCCCGCTACACAGCCGTATACTTTTTATAATTTTGTGGAATCGGGAACCTTGAAATATTTAACATAACGCGGATCGTCTGTCTCTGTCTCTTTCTAGATCGGAATAATCGATGTTTCCCGGCAAACTATTGGGAGTTTAATTAAACTTTATACATGAAATTACTCGTTTTGATCCCCGCTACACAGCCGTATACTTTTTATAATTTTGTGGAATCGGTAACCTGGAGATATTTAACATAACGCGGATCGTCTATCTCTGTCTCTTTCTAGATCGGAATAATCGATGTTTCCCGGCAAAGTAATGGGAGATTAATTAAACTTTATACACGAAATTACTCGTTTTGATCCCCGCTACACAGCCGTATACTTTTTATAATTTTGTGGAATCGGAAACCTTGAAATATTTAACATAACGCGGATCGACTGTCTCTGTCTCTTTCTAGATCGGAATAATCGATGTTTCCCGGCAGACTATTGGGAGTTTAATTAAACTTTATACATGAAATTACTCGTTTTGATCCCCGCTACACAGCCGTATACTTTTTATAATTTTGTGGAATCGGTAACCTGGAGATATTTAACATAACGCGGATCGTCTATCTCTGTCTCTTTCTAGATCGGAATAATCGATGTTTCCCGGCAAACTAATGGGAGTTTAATTAAACTTTATACACGAAATTACTCGTTTTGATCCCCGCTACACAGCCGTATACTTTTTATAATTTTGTGGAATCGGGAACCTTGAAATATTTAACATAACGCGGATCGTCTGTCTCTGTCTCTTTCTAGATCGGAATAATCGATGTTTCCCGGCAAACTAATGGGATATTAATTAAACTTTATACACGAAATTACTCGTTTTGATCCCTGCTACACAGCCGTATACTTTTTATAATTTTGTGGAATCGGGAACCTTGAAATATTTAACATAACGCGGATCGTCTATCTCTGTCTCTTTCTAGATCGGAAGAATCGATGTTTCCCGGCAAACTAATGGGAGTTTAATTAAACTTTATGCATCAAATCATTCAGTTTGACTCCTGCAACACAACCAAACACTCTCTGTAATTTTCTGAACTGAAAAACCACTGAAATTGCGCTCGAAATGCGGAGCGACGGGTCGACGCGTCTGCACTGTGCGACAGCTAGTCAAAACGTCCGAACAGCGTATTGTTTTCGATCTCTTGGTATAATATTCGTATTCCTTGCTGTGTATAGCTTCCGATCGATTATTGCAATGGTCAAAGTTCCAGCGGCGTAATGCTTTCCATAAGATTACATTAATATAACCAGCGGCATATTGCTTTCTGTCTTGTAATGAAAATTTTATAACCAAGTACCAACGGCGTATTGCTTTCGTTCGGATAATGGAGATTTTACAACCAAGTACCAGCGGTTTCTGTCTTATAATTAAATTATTATAATAAAATAAAGTACCAGCGGCGTGTTACTTTCGTTCGGATAATGGAGATTTTATGTCCAGCGGCGTAGTGCTTTCTATCTTGTAATGTAATTCTTATTACAAAGTACCAGCGGCGTATTGCTTCGTACCAGCGGCGTATTGCTTTTTTACCAGCGGCGTATTGCTTCGTACCAGCGGCGTATTGCTTTTTTTTCCAGCGGCGTATTGGTTCGTACCAGCGGCGTATTGCTTTTTTACCAGCGGCGTATTGCTTCGTACCAGCGGCGTATTGCTTTTTTTTCCAGCGGCGTATTGGTTCGTACCAGCGGCGTATTGCTTTTTTTTCCAGCGGCGTATTGTTTCGTACCAGCGGCGTATTGCTTTCCGTAACCTCGAAAAACACAAAGTGCCAGCGGCGTGTTGCTTTGGAAAATAGAGCCAACATCAGCGGCATTCCGGCCTGTGCTCGGTTGGGCACGGAAACGCGACTGACCAATAGGAAGGTTAATTTTCGCCGAATGCAACGTCTGATCTTTCTATATCATGGTTTTGCAACGTCTGATCTTTCTAAATCGCGATAGTGCAAC
>NW_027476364.1:50000-52500 GCF_051020955.1 Megalopta genalis
GCGCTACATCATGGTCGACTCTGATCCAGCTCGCTGAGAGACGGTCTGATACCTCGCCGAAGTATTGGAAGGTTTCCCTACCCTTCGTCGAGGACGACCATCTCTGCTGCCACATCTCTAAAGTCGCCTCCCTCAGCCTTCTGCGAACTTGGGCTTCGGTGACGACTTCGTCAGCCAATTCGGCCTGACTCACTTGATAGGTTCCATGTTGGAACCCGAGTTTCTTCCTGGCTTTGTACACGCAGCTGAACTCCGCTATCGCCAAGTCCACAGGTATCTCCCCGGCGATCACGGGGATCGCATCAGTGGAGACTGTCCTGTAGGCTTTGACGCAGCCAAGCAGAACATGCCTCTGCGCCCTGGTGAGCACTTTACTCGTCCCAGAGGTAAGGCGGTCTGCCCAGCCCGCGGCAGCATACGTGACGATTGGGACAAACAAGCCGCGGTACAAAGTACGCATCGTCCGATATCCCAATCCCCAGTTCGACTTAGCAATCCTTGCTAGCGCATTAAACGTTCGCAAGGACTTGGCATTCAAATACTCGACATGGGAATGGATACCCAGTCTAGAGTCAAAATGCACGCCAAGGTAACGCACAGAGTCCTTGGCGGCAATATTCCGACCTCCTACTTTTATCACAGGTGGCCTCTCTCTGTCGAGAGAGCCTTTTAAGAATAACATCTCGGTCTTGGTCGCAGACAGCGACAATTTCTGCTGGTCGCACCAGCGAGAAATGGTGTCCACAACCAATTGGCCATTGCTTTCTAGACCCTTCCTGCTGTTCGCGAAGATCAAGACAAGAAGGTCGTCTGCATAGGCGATGGGCTCGCAAGCGAGCCCGGCGTTCGATAAGAGCTGTAGAACCTCGTCGAAGACTAAGTTCCAACAGCTCGGACCAAGAATCGATCCCTGTGGGCAGCCCTTAGTGACTTTCTTCCGCACTGCACCGCGATCAGACACCATAGTCACCACGCGGCCGTCGAAGTAGTCGACCACCAATCTAAGTAGGTTTTTTGGGCAGCCTCGCTTCCTCAACGCGTTGAGTATGCTTGGCCACCAGACATTATCAAAGGCCGCAGCAATGTCGAAGAGCAGACCCACGACGTACTTTTCCTCTCGACCGGACGCAAGCTCCCTCATCTTTACCACGGCATCAGTCGTGGATCGATGCGGCCTGAATCCGTATTGCCGATCGGAGGCGTAGTCGGGGTGCAAAAACAAACTAGCTAATCGCGTAGCGATTAGCTTCTCCAAGACTTTGCCTACGACCGAAAGCAAGCATATTGGTCTGTAGGACTTTATCTCCGTTTCAGGTTTCTCGGGTCCTTTAAGGATGGTAATGATGGACCCGACTTTCCATTCCACGGGAAAGACTCCGTGTGCCAGGCATCCGTTGTAGAGTCGGAGGAGCTCGCGTGAGATTGTATTACACGAACGTTTTAAAATCTCCGGCTCGATCCGATCTAGGCCTGGACACTTGCCGCTCTTCAGTCGGTTGACCGCCGATCTGAGCTCCGAGAGGGTGAAGGGACTGGCGTCCTCACTCTCCGGCTCGATGGCAGCTTCCCTCCTGACTCGCGCATGATCCGGGGAGTCATTCGCGGGGCTATCGTCCGGAATTAACCCCTCCAGCAGCGCGGAAGCGGTGGAGTCCCAGTCTGTGGTGTAACCCTGGGCAGTGTTACGATTTATATTCGAGATGACCGTGCTGGCTGTCATCTTCTGCCTCGTGATCTTATAAATGAGGCCCCAGGGTTCCTTGTTTCCCTGCTCGGTCACGAATGCACGCCAGCTGTGCGACCGAGCAGCTTTGATGGCGGCTTTGTAGGCCTTTCTCTGTTTAAGATACTCGGTCCTCTTGGCCGCCCTCTGCTCCTCTGAACATGCTGCGTTCTGCGAGGCTCGTCTAAGTTTGTAGACTCGCCTCTTTTGCCTCGTCAGGTCGGCCGTCCACCATGGGACGGATTTTGAATGCCACTGCTTGGTTGGCATCGAGGAGTCGCACGCTTGGACGATCATTCTTTCGATCTCCTGTGCTAGATGTTCGACATCCCCCTTATTGTTCAAAGTAGATAGGGACAGATGGGAATCTCGTTAATCCATTCATGCGCGTCACTAATTAGATGACGAGGCATTTGGCTACCTTAAGAGAGTCATAGTTACTCCCGCCGTTTACCCGCGCTTTTTTGAATTTCTTCACGTTGACATTCAGAGCACTGGGCAGAAATCACATTGCGTCAACACCCGTGGGGGCCATCGCAATGCTTTGTTTTAATTAGACAGTCGGATTCCCCTAGTCCGTGCCAGTTCTGAGCTGAGCGTTGAATGGCGGCCGAAGAGGACGACCGCACCGATGGGAAACGCCACGGAAGCCTCGCAGCAAGGAAGATCCGCGGGAGGCCAAGGCACGGGACCGAGCTCGGATCCCAGCCACGAGAGCCGTTCACCTCGCCCAGGCCCGGCACGTCAGCCAGACCCGCTTCCCGACCAAGCCCGACA
>NW_027476364.1:55000-57500 GCF_051020955.1 Megalopta genalis
AATTCAGCGGGTAATCTCGCCTACTCTGAGGTCGTCGGAACGTGAAAAAAAATTTTTTCAGAGCTTCCCCCCCCGAAAGCATTTTGCGAAACGTGTACAGAGCAACACAAAAAAAAAAAAAAAATAAAAAAAACACAAAAAACCCTTAAAGCAAAAAAAAAACCGTTTATCGCGCCTCACCAATATATCTTTTATAAAATTCGATATCCTCTCCAAATATAGATCTTCGAAACACTCGCAAGACGATTACAATCGGTATAACTTTAACGTCCGTCCGAAAAGTACTTTCGGGGACTAGACGACCGATTGATCTCGTGCGGTTTCGCTATTCGATCATTTGAAGAGAACAAAAAGATATATGGGGCGACCGACAAACGGTTTTCCCGTAGAACCAGACTCGCGATTGCGTTGACACACACATCATAGCCACACCAATAGAAGAGTTTTAGGACGGTAACCCGGGTGGGGTGTTCTTTACTCAGAATATGTGCAACATCGGATCTATATAGCCATCGATACAATTCGTACACAAATGTGTCGTACGAAGAGAGAGACTTTTTTTCCTCTGGCAACATAACGGTAAGAGACATCCTTCCACACTCATAGGTTCCACTCCCTGGGGCTATGATATATATATACATATAAATTCAAATTCGAAGCAACGGTCACAATTCTACTCTATATTTTTGCGGGTTATGTGTTCTTTCGTTCAATTTCTTTCATGCGTTCGTTCGATCTCTGTACACAGTCTTCACATAGGACAGACTCGTGTAGTACGCTTTCGTGGGTTAAACCCATCTCGTTTCATTTCAGGCGACGTCGGGAGCGCGTTGAAAATGTACCAGTGAAATCTCGATAGTTCTACGGATACGAATCGTCCCGAAAAAGATTTTGTCACCGCTTCGAAGCGGTGTTTCAGACGGGCGGACGTATATAAAACATATACGACACACGACACCGCCTTCCACACTCACGCTAGTTCGAACACGATTTCCATCTCTCTCGAAGACTGTTAGACGTACGTAAAATTTCTCAATATTCATAGGACCGCGACAAACGCCGACGAAGCGCCCATCATTCGCTCGTACGTATATAGGCAACAAGTGCCATCAACGCAAGCAGTTTATAAGTACGTAAACGACCCTCAGCCAGGCGTGGTCCAGGAATTGTATCCGTGGACCGCAATGTGCGTTCGAAATGTCGATGTTCATGTGTCCTGCAGTTCACACGTTGACGCGCAATTAGCTGCGTTCTTCATCGACCCACGAGCCAAGTGATCCACCGTTCAGGGTAATTTTTCCCTTTTATTCTCTCATATATATAATGTGTATTTGCTATCCACCACATTTTTGTGTTATATTTCGGAACAAGCCGATACCCGAAGAGCTCCAACCAGCGCGCGAAGGAGATTCGGGAGTCGTCGTACAACGACATAATTGTCCCTTAAAGAACGAGATATTTCCGTCGAAACCATATATATATGTACGAGCAAATCCAAAACCACTGTTTTCTTGCAAGTTCGACGGTCGGAGCGAATAGAACATTGAAAAGCCTTCTATCGAAGAAACACAGAGAGTATATCACCTCCAAAAACGACGGGGATATGGATATTCAAACTGGACAATTATCAACCCGATACTGGATTCGAAAAGTTTCTCTCTCCTTTCGTCGTTATTTACACCGGACGGACTCACGGCCGGCTCTAGCTGGGTGTCATATATATATACGTCCCACGCTCATGCTGCCACTAGCGCGCAACAGAGTAGGGTGTCAATGACAACGACACAGCATTGAAACGAGCTACACAAGCCGGTCTCTCTTGATACCAATGTAAACGAGCATTAAGTTATCTTCAGACTGCCCGATATTTTCGTCCTTTGGACTTTCCCAACGATTCCTTTTTTTCTTTTTTTTTTTTACACCACAGCGAAGACTTGAGGAAGCGTGATTAGCACGCTCGCATCCCTCCCTGTCCTACTACAACTGTGTGTGTGTGTGTGTAAAGAAAGAAAAAAGAATACATTGGCTTTCTCTCTATCGAGAAGATGGCCTACGCAACGCAGATCAAAGGCCTAATACGTGTAATATAATACGCGTCTGGCCGTGTATAAATCACGCACGAATGATCTGGTCGGGCCCAACTCTTCTCGTACGCTTATTTTTCCGTGTTGAGGCACTATCATAAAATCACACAAACCCCAACACGTGTGTGTCTTGGAAGGAAGATGGCCTACGCAACGCAGATCAAAGGCCTAATACGTGTAGTACACACGTCTGCCGTGTAAATCACGCACGAATGATCTGGTCGGGCCCAACTCTTCTCCACCACACCACATCCCAACTTTGTACATTTTTATATATTTTTGTGCGTTGGGGCACCTTCATAATCACAAACCCCAACAACACATATATCTCTCTCTCTTTGAAAGATTTGTTGTGGCCTACGCAACGCAGATCAAAGGCCTAATACGTGTAGTACACACGTCTGGCCGTGTAAATC
>NW_027476364.1:60000-77500 GCF_051020955.1 Megalopta genalis
TATTTTTTATGTACTCAAATATATTCAAAGGAAAAAGTACATGGGTGATGCCATAGTCGTGGAAGCGCGTACGCTCACGCTGATCTTCTGACCGCCGGAAGCACGAAACCTCTGATCTGGGCAAAATCGGCAAGCCGAGGAAGAACGGACAGGACACATGCTGGACTGGCGAGAAAGCGTGTTCTTCCGCTCGCGCTAGGCATTTCGATTTCTGACACCTCTTGATTTAAAAAATCAGTTTTTTGATAGTTTTCTCTCTCCACTGGGCTATTCATTTTAGCCACAGTTTTCAATTGGTACGATTTGCTTCCAAATCTTACAGATGCATTTTAAAAAATTTTTCCATCGCTCGGACAGAAGAGTCGATTGCTCAGTGAGTACGAGTATACATACAAAGTGCATACGGGTAACCAACCCCGTAGGGCTTGCCACATATGGGCCATTCGGTCAAAGACACCGACCCGTGGCCACGCTGTGTGGAGAAAAGTCCGTAACGTAAACGGCACGAAACAGTCAGGACCGAAGCCCCGAAGGAGCTCTGAGACAGCTTCTCGACCGAGATCGTAGAATTGGCCCAAAACCCGCTCTGCTCCGTCCGCCTCGCACGGACCGTGTATCTCTTATAGATACCGAACGGCCGGCAAGGACGCCGGCGCCGCCGGCCGAATAGCACGCGCGCTTACGAGTGTAAACCGCCGCGGCAACAGACCGCCCGGCCGTGCTGTTGTAACATAGCGCGTGAACGAACGAAAAAAAAATTTATAGTAAACATTAAAATAAATTACACCACCGTAAACTAGACAAAAAATTACACATTTTTTCCCAATATGAAAATTTTCACAAACTTTTCAAAGTCCCATCGCATCGAGTAAACTTTTTTAATAACGCTTCCGCACGATTCTAAATGCTTAATCCATATGTGAAATCGTTCACTGATCACGAATATCGTATTTAAAAAAATTACAAAAATTTATTTTTCCAAATAATCAAAAAAAACCGAAAAATCACAAGAGTAAAGTACCATTATTTTAAACAATATGTCGTTCTAAATGCTTAATCCCTATGTAAAAAAGTTATCTAAGCAAGAATATGTAATTGAAAAAAATTAGAAAAATTTATTTTAGCCGTAAATCGAAAATAATGGGGACACCGGAGCTGTTCGAAGCGCCGAGACGCGCCGCGTACGGCCGAATATTTTCTAAGTCCCAACGTACCGATCAAGAGTAAAGTACCATTTTCCTACATTAGATTTCGTTCTAAATGCTTAATCCCTATGTAAAAACGTTAGTTAAGCAAGAATATCGTATTTTTAAAAAAATCTAATGATAGGATTTCCCAGAAAATTGAAAAAACCGTAAAATGTCAAGAGTAAAGTGCCATTTTCTGACATTAGATTTCGTTCTAAATGCTTAATCCCTATGTAAAAACGTTAGTTAAGCAAGAATATCGTATTTTTAAAAAAATCTAATGATAGGATTTCCCAGAAAATTGAAAAAACCGTAAAATGTCAAGAGTAAAGTGCCATTTTCTGACATTAGATTTCGTTCTAAATGCTTAATCCCTATGTAGAAACGTTAGTTAAGCAAGAATATCGTATTTTTAAAAAAATCTAATGATAGGATTTTTCAGAAAATTGAAAAAACCGTAAAATGTCAAGAGTAAAGTGCCCTTATTTTAAACAATGTATCGTTCTAAATGCTTAATCCCTATGTAAAAAAGTTATTTTAGCAGGAATATGTTATTGAAAAAAATTAGAAAAATTTATTTTAGCCGTAAATCGAAAATAATGGGGACACCGGAGCTGTTCGAAGCGCCGAGCGCGCCGCGTACGCCCGAATATTTTCAAAGTCCCAACGTACCGATCAAGAGTAAAGTACCATTTTCCTACATTAGATTTCGTTCTAAATACTTAATCCCTATGTAAAAACGTTAGTTAAGCAAGAATATCGTATTTTTAAAAAAATCTAATGATAGGATTTTCCAGAAAATTGAAAAAACCGAAAAATGTCAAGAGTAAAGTGCCATTTTCTGACATTAGATTTCGTTCTAAATGCTTAATCCCTATGTAGAAACGTTAGTTAAGCAAGAATATCGTATTCTTAAAAAAATCTAATGATAGGATTTTTCAGAAAATTGAAAAAACCGTAAAATGTCAAGAGTAAAGTGCCCTTATTTTAAACAATGTATCGTTCTAAATGCTTAATCCCTATGTAAAAAAGTTATTTAAGCAAGAATATGTTATTGAATAAAATGAGAAAAATTTATTTTAGCCGTAAATCGAAAATAATGGATCGAGCGAATCGGTCGATTGCGCCGAGACGCGCTATGATGCAACAGACGAGCGATTGGAACGCCCGAATATTTTCAAAGTCCCAACGTACCGATCAAGAGTAAAGTACCATTTTCCTACATTAGATTTCGTTCTAAATGCTTAATCCCTATGTAAAAACGTTAGTTAAGCAAGAATATCGTATTTTTAAAAAAATCTAATGATAGGATTTCCCAGAAAATTGAAAAAACCGAAAAATGTCAAGAGTAAAGTGCCATTTTCTGACATTAGATTTCGTTCTAAATGCTTAATCCCTATGTAGAAACGTTAGTTAAGCAAGAATATCGTATTTTTAAAAAAATCTAATGATAGGATTTTTCAGAAAATTGAAAAAACCGTAAAATGTCAAGAGTAAAGTGCCCTTATTTTAAACAATGTATCGTTCTAAATGCTTAATCCCTATGTAAAAAAGTTATTTTAGCAGGAATATGTTATTGAAAAAAATTAGAAAAATTTATTTTAGCCGTAAATCGAAAATAATGGATCGAGCGAATCGGTCGATTGCGCCGAGACGCGCTATGATGCAACAGACGAGCGATTGGAACGCCCGAATATTTTCAAAGTCCCAACGTACCGATCAAGAGTAAAGTACCATTTTCCTACATTAGATTTCGTTCTAAATGCTTAATCCCTATGTAAAAACGTTAGTTAAGCAAGAATATCGTATTTTTAAAAAAATCTAATGATAGGATTTCCCAGAAAATTGAAAAAACCGAAAAATGTCAAGAGTAAAGTGCCATTTTCTGACATTAGATTTCGTTCTAAATGCTTAATCCCTATGTAGAAACGTTAGTTAAGCAAGAATATCGTATTTTTAAAAAAATCTAATGATAGGATTTTTCAGAAAATTGAAAAAACCGTAAAATATCAAGAGTAAAGTGCCCTTATTTTAAACAATGTATCGTTCTAAATGCTTAATCCCTATGTAAAACAGTTATTTTAGCAGGAATATGTTATTGAAAAAAATTAGAAAAATTTATTTTAGCCGTAAATCGAAAATAATGGGGACACCGGAGCTGTTCGAAGCGCCGAGCGCGCCGCGTACGCCCGAATATTTTCAAAGTCCCAACGTACCGATCAAGAGTAAAGTACCATTTTCCTACATTAGATTTCGTTCTAAATACTTAATCCCTATGTAAAAACGTTAGTTAAGCAAGAATATCGTATTTTTAAAAAAATCTAATGATAGGATTTTCCAGAAAATTGAAAAAACCGAAAAATGTCAAGAGTAAAGTGCCATTTTCTGACATTAGATTTCGTTCTAAATGCTTAATCCCTATGTAGAAACGTTAGTTATGCAAGATTATCGTATTTTTAAAAAAATCTAATGATAGGATTTTTCAGAAAATTGAAAAAACCGTAAAATGTCAAGAGTAAAGTGCCCTTATTTTAAACATTATATCGTTCTAAATGCTTAATCCCTATGTAAAAAAGTTATCTAAGCAAGAATATGTTATTGAATAAAACGAGAAAAATTTATTTTAGCCGTAAATCGAAAATAATGGGTCGAGCGAATCGGTCGATTGCGCCGAGACGCGCTATGATGCAACAGACGAGCGATTGGAACGCCCGAATATTTTCAAAGTCCCAACGTACCGGTCAAGAGTAAAGTACCATTTTCCTACATTAGATTTCGTTCTAAATGCTTAATCCCTATGTAAAAACGTTAGTTAAGCAAGAATATCGTATTTTTAAAAAAATCTAATGATAGGATTTCCCAGAAAATTGAAAAAACCGAAAAATGTCAAGAGTAAAGTGCCATTTTCTGACATTAGATTTCGTTCTAAATGCTTAATCCCTATGTAGAAACGTTAGTTAAGCAAGAATATCGTATTTTTAAAAAAATCTAATGATAGGATTTTTCAGAAAATTGAAAAAACCGTAAAATATCAAGAGTAAAGTGCCCTTATTTTAAACAATGTATCGTTCTAAATGCTTAATCCCTATGTAAAACAGTTATTTTAGCAGGAATATGTTATTGAAAAAAATTAGAAAAATTTATTTTAGCCGTAAATCGAAAATAATGGGGACACCGGAGCTGTTCGAAGCGCCGAGCGCGCCGCGTACGCCCGAATATTTTCAAAGTCCCAACGTACCGATCAAGAGTAAAGTACCATTTTCCTACATTAGATTTCGTTCTAAATGCTTAATCCCTATGTAAAAACGTTAGTTAAGCAAGAATATCGTATTTTTAAAAAAATCTAATGATAGGATTTCCCAGAAAATTGAAAAAACCGAAAAATGTCAAGAGTAAAGTGCCATTTTCTGACATTAGATTTCGTTCTAAATGCTTAATCCCTATGTAGAAACGTTAGTTAAGCAAGAATATCGTATTTTTAAAAAAATCTAATGATAGGATTTTTCAGAAAATTGAAAAAACCGTAAAATATCAAGAGTAAAGTGCCCTTATTTTAAACAATGTATCGTTCTAAATGCTTAATCCCTATGTAAAACAGTTATTTTAGCAGGAATATGTTATTGAAAAAAATTAGAAAAATTTATTTTAGCCGTAAATCGAAAATAATGGGGACACCGGAGCTGTTCGAAGCGCCGAGCGCGCCGCGTACGCCCGAATATTTTCAAAGTCCCAACGTACCGATCAAGAGTAAAGTACCATTTTCCTACATTAGATTTCGTTCTAAATACTTAATCCCTATGTAAAAACGTTAGTTAAGCAAGAATATCGTATTTTTAAAAAAATCTAATGATAGGATTTTCCAGAAAATTGAAAAAACCGAAAAATGTCAAGAGTAAAGTGCCATTTTCTGACATTAGATTTCGTTCTAAATGCTTAATCCCTATGTAGAAACGTTAGTTATGCAAGATTATCGTATTTTTAAAAAAATCTAATGATAGGATTTTTCAGAAAATTGAAAAAACCGTAAAATGTCAAGAGTAAAGTGCCCTTATTTTAAACATTATATCGTTCTAAATGCTTAATCCCTATGTAAAAAAGTTATCTAAGCAAGAATATGTTATTGAATAAAACGAGAAAAATTTATTTTAGCCGTAAATCGAAAATAATGGGTCGAGCGAATCGGTCGATTGCGCCGAGACGCGCTATGATGCAACAGACGAGCGATTGGAACGCCCGAATATTTTCAAAGTCCCAACGTACCGGTCAAGAGTAAAGTACCATTTTCCTACATTAGATTTCGTTCTAAATGCTTAATCCCTATGTAAAAACGTTAGTTAAGCAAGAATATCGTATTTTTAAAAAAATCTAATGATAGGATTTTCCAGAAAATTGAAAAAACCGAAAAATGTCAAGAGTAAAGTGCCATTTTCTGACATTAGATTTCGTTCTAAATGCTTAATCCCTATGTAGAAACGTTAGTTAAGCAAGAATATCGTATTTTTAAAAAAATCTAATGATAGGATTTTTCAGAAAATTGAAAAAACCGTAAAATGTCAAGAGTAAAGTGCCATTATTTTAAACAATGTATCGTTCTAAATGCTTAATCCCTATGTAAAAAAGTTATTTAAGCAAGAATATGTTATTGAAAAAAATTAGAAAAATTTATTTTAGCCGTAAATCGAAAATAATGGGGACACCGGAGCTGTTCGAAGCGCCGAGACGCGCCGCGTACGGCCGAATATTTTCTAAGTCCCAACGTACCGATCAAGAGTAAAGTACCATTTTCCTACATTAGATTTCGTTCTAAATGCTTAATCCCTATGTAAAAACGTTAGTTAAGCAAGAATATCGTATTTTTAAAAAAATCTAATGATAGGATTTCCCAGAAAATTGAAAAAACCGAAAAATGTCAAGAGTAAAGTGCCATTTTCTGACATTAGATTTCGTTCTAAATGCTTAATCCCTATGTAGAAACGTTAGTTAAGCAAGAATATCGTATTTTTAAAAAAATCTAATGATAGGATTTTTCAGAAAATTGAAAAAACCGTAAAATATCAAGAGTAAAGTGCCCTTATTTTAAACAATGTATCGTTCTAAATGCTTAATCCCTATGTAAAACAGTTATTTTAGCAGGAATATGTTATTGAAAAAAATTAGAAAAATTTATTTTAGCCGTAAATCGAAAATAATGGGGACACCGGAGCTGTTCGAAGCGCCGAGCGCGCCGCGTACGCCCGAATATTTTCAAAGTCCCAACGTACCGATCAAGAGTAAAGTACCATTTTCCTACATTAGATTTCGTTCTAAATACTTAATCCCTATGTAAAAACGTTAGTTAAGCAAGAATATCGTATTTTTAAAAAAATCTAATGATAGGATTTTCCAGAAAATTGAAAAAACCGAAAAATGTCAAGAGTAAAGTGCCATTTTCTGACATTAGATTTCGTTCTAAATGCTTAATCCCTATGTAGAAACGTTAGTTATGCAAGATTATCGTATTTTTAAAAAAATCTAATGATAGGATTTTTCAGAAAATTGAAAAAACCGTAAAATGTCAAGAGTAAAGTGCCCTTATTTTAAACATTATATCGTTCTAAATGCTTAATCCCTATGTAAAAAAGTTATCTAAGCAAGAATATGTTATTGAATAAAATGAGAAAAATTTATTTTAGCCGTAAATCGAAAATAATGGGTCGAGCGAATCGGTCGATTGCGCCGAGACGCGCTATGATGCAACAGACGAGCGATTGGAACGCCCGAATATTTTCAAAGTCCCAACGTACCGGTCAAGAGTAAAGTACCATTTTCCTACATTAGATTTCGTTCTAAATGCTTAATCCCTATGTAAAAACGTTAGTTAAGCAAGAATATCGTATTTTAAAAAAAATCTAATGATAGGATTTTCCAGAAAATTGAAAAAACCGAAAAATGTCAAGAGTAAAGTGCCATTTTCTGACATTAGATTTCGTTCTAAATGCTTAATCCCTATGTAGAAACGTTAGTTAAGCAAGAATATCGTATTTTTAAAAAAATCTAATGGTAGGATTTTTCAGAAAATTGAAAAAACCGTAAAATGTCAAGAGTAAAGTGCCCTTATTTTAAACATTATATCGTTCTAAATGCTTAATCCCTATGTAAAAAAGTTATCTAAGCAAGAATATGTTATTGAATAAAATGAGAAAAATTTATTTTAGCCGTAAATCGAAAATAATGGGTCGAGCGAATCGGTCGATTGCGCCGAGACGCGCTATGATGCAACAGACGAGCGATTGGAACGCCCGAATATTTTCAAAGTCCCAACGTACCGATCAAGAGTAAAGTACCATTTTCCTACATTAGATTTCGTTCTAAATGCTTAATCCCTATGTAAAAACGTTAGTTAAGCAAGAATATCGTATTTTTAAAAAAATCTAATGATAGGATTTCCCAGAAAATTGAAAAAACCGAAAAATGTCAAGAGTAAAGTGCCATTTTCTGACATTAGATTTCGTTCTAAATGCTTAATCCCTATGTAGAAACGTTAGTTAAGCAAGAATATCGTATTTTTAAAAAAATCTAATGATAGGATTTTTCAGAAAATTGAAAAAACCGTAAAATGTCAAGAGTAAAGTGCCCTTATTTTAAACAATGTATCGTTCTAAATGCTTAATCCCTATGTAAAAAAGTTATTTTAGCAGGAATATGTTATTGAAAAAAATTAGAAAAATTTATTTTAGCCGTAAATCGAAAATAATGGGGACACCGGAGCTGTTCGAAGCGCCGAGCGCGCCGCGTACGCCCGAATATTTTCAAAGTCCCAACGTACCGATCAAGAGTAAAGTACCATTTTCCTACATTAGATTTCGTTCTAAATACTTAATACCTATGTAAAAACGTTAGTTAAGCAAGAATATCGTATTTTTAAAAAAATCTAATGATAGGATTTTCCAGAAAATTGAAAAAACCGAAAAATGTCAAGAGTAAAGTGCCATTTTCTGACATTAGATTTCGTTCTAAATGCTTAATCCCTATGTAGAAACGTTAGTTAAGCAAGAATATCGTATTCTTAAAAAAATCTAATGATAGGATTTTTCAGAAAATTGAAAAAACCGTAAAATGTCAAGAGTAAAGTGCCCTTATTTTAAACAATGTATCGTTCTAAATGCTTAATCCCTATGTAAAAAAGTTATTTAAGCAAGAATATGTTATTGAATAAAATGAGAAAAATTTATTTTAGCCGTAAATCGAAAATAATGGATCGAGCGAATCGGTCGATTGCGCCGAGACGCGCTATGATGCAACAGACGAGCGATTGGAACGCCCGAATATTTTCAAAGTCCCAACGTACCGATCAAGAGTAAAGTACCATTTTCCTACATTAGATTTCGTTCTAAATGCTTAATCCCGATGTAAAAACGTTAGTTAAGCAAGAATATCGTATTTTTAAAAAAATCTAATGATAGGATTTCCCAGAAAATTGAAAAAACCGAAAAATGTCAAGAGTAAAGTGCCATTTTCTGACATTAGATTTCGTTCTAAATGCTTAATCCCTATGTAGAAACGTTAGTTAAGCAAGAATATCGTATTTTTAAAAAAATCTAATGATAGGATTTTTCAGAAAATTGAAAAAACCGTAAAATATCAAGAGTAAAGTGCCCTTATTTTAAACAATGTATCGTTCTAAATGCTTAATCCCTATGTAAAAAAGTTATTTTAGCAGGAATATGTTATTGAAAAAAATTAGAAAAATTTATTTTAGCCGTAAATCGAAAATAATGGGGACACCGGAGCTGTTCGAAGCGCCGAGCGCGTCGCGTACGCCCGAATATTTTCAAAGTCCCAACGTACCGATCAAGAGTAAAGTACCATTTTCCTACATTAGATTTCGTTCTAAATACTTAATCCCTATGTAAAAACGTTAGTTAAGCAAGAATATCGTATTTTTAAAAAAATCTAATGATAGGATTTTCCAGAAAATTGAAAAAACCGGAAAATGTCAAGAGTAAAGTGCCATTTTCTGACATTAGATTTCGTTCTAAATGCTTAATCCCTATGTAGAAACGTTAGTTAAGCAAGAATATCGTATTCTAAAAAAAATCTAATGATAGGATTTTTCAGAAAATTGAAAAAACCGTAAAATGTCAAGAGTAAAGTGCCCTTATTTTAAACAATGTATCGTCCTAAATGCTTAATCCCTATGTAAAAAAGTTATTTAAGCAAGAATATGTTATTGAATAAAATGAGAAAAATTTATTTTAGCCGTAAATCGAAAATAATGGATCGAGCGAATCGGTCGATTGCGCCGAGACGCGCTATGATGCAACAGACGAGCGATTGGAACGCCCGAATATTTTCAAAGTCCCAACGTACCGATCAAGAGTAAAGTACCATTTTCCTACATTAGATTTCGTTCTAAATGCTTAATACCTATGTAAAAACGTTAGTTAAGCAAGAATATCGTATTTTTAAAAAAATCTAATGATAGGATTTCCCAGAAAATTGAAAAAACCGAAAAATGTCAAGAGTAAAGTGCCATTTTCTGACATTAGATTTCGTTCTAAATGCTTAATCCCTATGTAGAAACGTTAGTTAAGCAAGAATATCGTATTTTTAAAAAAATCTAATGATAGGATTTTTCAGAAAATTGAAAAAACCGTAAAATGTCAAGAGTAAAGTGCCCTTATTTTAAACAATGTATCGTTCTAAATGCTTAATCCCTATGTAAAAAAGTTATTTTAGCAGGAATATGTTATTGAAAAAAATTAGAAAAATTTATTTTAGCCGTAAATCGAAAATAATGGATCGAGCGAATCGGTCGATTGCGCCGAGACGCGCTATGATGCAACAGACGAGCGATTGGAACGCCCGAATATTTTCAAAGTCCCAACGTACCGATCAAGAGTAAAGTACCATTTTCCTACATTAGATTTCGTTCTAAATACTTAATCCCTATGTAAAAACGTTAGTTAAGCAAGAATATCGTATTTTTAAAAAAATCTAATGATAGGATTTTCCAGAAAATTGAAAAAACCGAAAAATGTCAAGAGTAAAGTGCCATTTTCTGACATTAGATTTCGTTCTAAATGCTTAATCCCTATGTAGAAACGTTAGTTATGCAAGATTATCGTATTTTTAAAAAAATCTAATGATAGGATTTTTCAGAAAATTGAAAAAACCGTAAAATGTCAAGAGTAAAGTGCCCTTATTTTAAACATTATATCGTTCTAAATGCTTAATCCCTATGTAAAAAAGTTATCTAAGCAAGAATATGTTATTGAATAAAACGAGAAAAATTTATTTTAGCCGTAAATCGAAAATAATGGGTCGAGCGAATCGGTCGATTGCGCCGAGACGCGCTATGATGCAACAGACGAGCGATTGGAACGCCCGAATATTTTCAAAGTCCCAACGTACCGGTCAAGAGTAAAGTACCATTTTCCTACATTAGATTTCGTTCTAAATGCTTAATCCCTATGTAAAAACGTTAGTTAAGCAAGAATATCGTATTTTTAAAAAAATCTAATGATAGGATTTTCCAGAAAATTGAAAAAACCGAAAAATGTCAAGAGTAAAGTGCCATTTTCTGACATTAGATTTCGTTCTAAATGCTTAATCCCTATGTAGAAACGTTAGTTAAGCAAGAATATCGTATTTTTAAAAAAATCTAATGATAGGATTTTTCAGAAAATTGAAAAAACCGTAAAATGTCAAGAGTAAAGTGCCATTATTTTAAACAATGTATCGTTCTAAATGCTTAATCCCTATGTAAAAAAGTTATTTAAGCAAGAATATGTTATTGAAAAAAATTAGAAAAATTTATTTTAGCCGTAAATCGAAAATAATGGGGACACCGGAGCTGTTCGAAGCGCCGAGACGCGCCGCGTACGGCCGAATATTTTCTAAGTCCCAACGTACCGATCAAGAGTAAAGTACCATTTTCCTACATTAGATTTCGTTCTAAATGCTTAATCCCTATGTAAAAACGTTAGTTAAGCAAGAATATCGTATTTTTAAAAAAATCTAATGATAGGATTTTCCAGAAAATTGAAAAAACCGAAAAATGTCAAGAGTAAAGTGCCATTTTCTGACATTAGATTTCGTTCTAAATGCTTAATCCCTATGTAGAAACGTTAGTTAAGCAAGAATATCGTATTTTTAAAAAAATCTAATGATAGGATTTTTCAGAAAATTGAAAAAACCGTAAAATGTCAAGAGTAAAGTGCCATTATTTTAAACAATGTATCGTTCTAAATGCTTAATCCCTATGTAAAAAAGTTATTTAAGCAAGAATATGTTATTGAAAAAAATTAGAAAAATTTATTTTAGCCGTAAATCGAAAATAATGGGGACACCGGAGCTGTTCGAAGCGCCGAGACGCGCCGCGTACGGCCGAATATTTTCTAAGTCCCAACGTACCGATCAAGAGTAAAGTACCATTTTCCTACATTAGATTTCGTTCTAAATGCTTAATCCCTATGTAAAAACGTTAGTTAAGCAAGAATATCGTATTTTTAAAAAAATCTAATGATAGGATTTCCCAGAAAATTGAAAAAACCGAAAAATGTCAAGAGTAAAGTGCCATTTTCTGACATTAGATTTCGTTCTAAATGCTTAATCCCTATGTAGAAACGTTAGTTAAGCAAGAATATCGTATTTTTAAAAAAATCTAATGATAGGATTTTTCAGAAAATTGAAAAAACCGTAAAATATCAAGAGTAAAGTGCCCTTATTTTAAACAATGTATCGTTCTAAATGCTTAATCCCTATGTAAAACAGTTATTTTAGCAGGAATATGTTATTGAAAAAAATTAGAAAAATTTATTTTAGCCGTAAATCGAAAATAATGGGGACACCGGAGCTGTTCGAAGCGCCGAGCGCGCCGCGTACGCCCGAATATTTTCAAAGTCCCAACGTACCGATCAAGAGTAAAGTACCATTTTCCTACATTAGATTTCGTTCTAAATACTTAATCCCTATGTAAAAACGTTAGTTAAGCAAGAATATCGTATTTTTAAAAAAATCTAATGATAGGATTTTCCAGAAAATTGAAAAAACCGAAAAATGTCAAGAGTAAAGTGCCATTTTCTGACATTAGATTTCGTTCTAAATGCTTAATCCCTATGTAGAAACGTTAGTTATGCAAGATTATCGTATTTTTAAAAAAATCTAATGATAGGATTTTTCAGAAAATTGAAAAAACCGTAAAATGTCAAGAGTAAAGTGCCCTTATTTTAAACATTATATCGTTCTAAATGCTTAATCCCTATGTAAAAAAGTTATCTAAGCAAGAATATGTTATTGAATAAAATGAGAAAAATTTATTTTAGCCGTAAATCGAAAATAATGGGTCGAGCGAATCGGTCGATTGCGCCGAGACGCGCTATGATGCAACAGACGAGCGATTGGAACGCCCGAATATTTTCAAAGTCCCAACGTACCGGTCAAGAGTAAAGTACCATTTTCCTACATTAGATTTCGTTCTAAATGCTTAATCCCTATGTAAAAACGTTAGTTAAGCAAGAATATCGTATTTTAAAAAAAATCTAATGATAGGATTTTCCAGAAAATTGAAAAAACCGAAAAATGTCAAGAGTAAAGTGCCATTTTCTGACATTAGATTTCGTTCTAAATGCTTAATCCCTATGTAGAAACGTTAGTTAAGCAAGAATATCGTATTTTTAAAAAAATCTAATGGTAGGATTTTTCAGAAAATTGAAAAAACCGTAAAATGTCAAGAGTAAAGTGCCCTTATTTTAAACATTATATCGTTCTAAATGCTTAATCCCTATGTAAAAAAGTTATCTAAGCAAGAATATGTTATTGAATAAAATGAGAAAAATTTATTTTAGCCGTAAATCGAAAATAATGGGTCGAGCGAATCGGTCGATTGCGCCGAGACGCGCTATGATGCAACAGACGAGCGATTGGAACGCCCGAATATTTTCAAAGTCCCAACGTACCGATCAAGAGTAAAGTACCATTTTCCTACATTAGATTTCGTTCTAAATGCTTAATCCCTATGTAAAAACGTTAGTTAAGCAAGAATATCGTATTTTTAAAAAAATCTAATGATAGGATTTCCCAGAAAATTGAAAAAACCGAAAAATGTCAAGAGTAAAGTGCCATTTTCTGACATTAGATTTCGTTCTAAATGCTTAATCCCTATGTAGAAACGTTAGTTAAGCAAGAATATCGTATTTTTAAAAAAATCTAATGATAGGATTTTTCAGAAAATTGAAAAAACCGTAAAATATCAAGAGTAAAGTGCCCTTATTTTAAACAATGTATCGTTCTAAATGCTTAATCCCTATGTAAAACAGTTATTTTAGCAGGAATATGTTATTGAAAAAAATTAGAAAAATTTATTTTAGCCGTAAATCGAAAATAATGGGGACACCGGAGCTGTTCGAAGCGCCGAGCGCGCCGCGTACGCCCGAATATTTTCAAAGTCCCAACGTACCGATCAAGAGTAAAGTACCATTTTCCTACATTAGATTTCGTTCTAAATGCTTAATCCCTATGTAAAAACGTTAGTTAAGCAAGAATATCGTATTTTTAAAAAAATCTAATGATAGGATTTCCCAGAAAATTGAAAAAACCGAAAAATGTCAAGAGTAAAGTGCCATTTTCTGACATTAGATTTCGTTCTAAATGCTTAATCCCTATGTAGAAACGTTAGTTAAGCAAGAATATCGTATTTTTAAAAAAATCTAATGATAGGATTTTTCAGAAAATTGAAAAAACCGTAAAATATCAAGAGTAAAGTGCCCTTATTTTAAACAATGTATCGTTCTAAATGCTTAATCCCTATGTAAAACAGTTATTTTAGCAGGAATATGTTATTGAAAAAAATTAGAAAAATTTATTTTAGCCGTAAATCGAAAATAATGGGGACACCGGAGCTGTTCGAAGCGCCGAGCGCGCCGCGTACGCCCGAATATTTTCAAAGTCCCAACGTACCGATCAAGAGTAAAGTACCATTTTCCTACATTAGATTTCGTTCTAAATACTTAATCCCTATGTAAAAACGTTAGTTAAGCAAGAATATCGTATTTTTAAAAAAATCTAATGATAGGATTTTCCAGAAAATTGAAAAAACCGAAAAATGTCAAGAGTAAAGTGCCATTTTCTGACATTAGATTTCGTTCTAAATGCTTAATCCCTATGTAGAAACGTTAGTTAAGCAAGAATATCGTATTCTTAAAAAAATCTAATGATAGGATTTTTCAGAAAATTGAAAAAACCGTAAAATGTCAAGAGTAAAGTGCCCTTATTTTAAACAATGTATCGTTCTAAATGCTTAATCCCTATGTAAAAAAGTTATTTAAGCAAGAATATGTTATTGAATAAAATGAGAAAAATTTATTTTAGCCGTAAATCGAAAATAATGGATCGAGCGAATCGGTCGATTGCGCCGAGACGCGCTATGATGCAACAGACGAGCGATTGGAACGCCCGAATATTTTCAAAGTCCCAACGTACCGATCAAGAGTAAAGTACCATTTTCCTACATTAGATTTCGTTCTAAATGCTTAATCCCTATGTAAAAACGTTAGTTAAGCAAGAATATCGTATTTTTAAAAAAATCTAATGATAGGATTTCCCAGAAAATTGAAAAAACCGAAAAATGTCAAGAGTAAAGTGCCATTTTCTGACATTAGATTTCGTTCTAAATGCTTAATCCCTATGTAGAAACGTTAGTTAAGCAAGAATATCGTATTTTTAAAAAAATCTAATGATAGGATTTTTCAGAAAATTGAAAAAACCGTAAAATATCAAGAGTAAAGTGCCCTTATTTTAAACAATGTATCGTTCTAAATGCTTAATCCCTATGTAAAACAGTTATTTTAGCAGGAATATGTTATTGAAAAAAATTAGAAAAATTTATTTTAGCCGTAAATCGAAAATAATGGGGACACCGGAGCTGTTCGAAGCGCCGAGCGCGCCGCGTACGCCCGAATATTTTCAAAGTCCCAACGTACCGATCAAGAGTAAAGTACCATTTTCCTACATTAGATTTCGTTCTAAATACTTAATCCCTATGTAAAAACGTTAGTTAAGCAAGAATATCGTATTTTTAAAAAAATCTAATGATAGGATTTTCCAGAAAATTGAAAAAACCGAAAAATGTCAAGAGTAAAGTGCCATTTTCTGACATTAGATTTCGTTCTAAATGCTTAATCCCTATGTAGAAACGTTAGTTAAGCAAGAATATCGTATTCTTAAAAAAATCTAATGATAGGATTTTTCAGAAAATTGAAAAAACCGTAAAATGTCAAGAGTAAAGTGCCCTTATTTTAAACAATGTATCGTTCTAAATGCTTAATCCCTATGTAAAAAAGTTATTTAAGCAAGAATATGTTATTGAATAAAATGAGAAAAATTTATTTTAGCCGTAAATCGAAAATAATGGATCGAGCGAATCGGTCGATTGCGCCGAGACGCGCTATGATGCAACAGACGAGCGATTGGAACGCCCGAATATTTTCAAAGTCCCAACGTACCGATCAAGAGTAAAGTACCATTTTCCTACATTAGATTTCGTTCTAAATGCTTAATCCCGATGTAAAAACGTTAGTTAAGCAAGAATATCGTATTTTTAAAAAAATCTAATGATAGGATTTCCCAGAAAATTGAAAAAACCGAAAAATGTCAAGAGTAAAGTGCCATTTTCTGACATTAGATTTCGTTCTAAATGCTTAATCCCTATGTAGAAACGTTAGTTAAGCAAGAATATCGTATTTTTAAAAAAATCTAATGATAGGATTTTTCAGAAAATTGAAAAAACCGTAAAATATCAAGAGTAAAGTGCCCTTATTTTAAACAATGTATCGTTCTAAATGCTTAATCCCTATGTAAAAAAGTTATTTTAGCAGGAATATGTTATTGAAAAAAATTAGAAAAATTTATTTTAGCCGTAAATCGAAAATAATGGGGACACCGGAGCTGTTCGAAGCGCCGAGCGCGCCGCGTACGCCCGAATATTTTCAAAGTCCCAACGTACCGATCAAGAGTAAAGTACCATTTTCCTACATTAGATTTCGTTCTAAATGCTTAATACCTATGTAAAAACGTTAGTTAAGCAAGAATATCGTATTTTTAAAAAAATCTAATGATAGGATTTCCCAGAAAATTGAAAAAACCGAAAAATGTCAAGAGTAAAGTGCCATTTTCTGACATTAGATTTCGTTCTAAATGCTTAATCCCTATGTAGAAACGTTAGTTAAGCAAGAATATCGTATTTTTAAAAAAATCTAATGATAGGATTTTTCAGAAAATTGAAAAAACCGTAAAATGTCAAGAGTAAAGTGCCCTTATTTTAAACAATGTATCGTTCTAAATGCTTAATCCCTATGTAAAAAAGTTATTTTAGCAGGAATATGTTATTGAAAAAAATTAGAAAAATTTATTTTAGCCGTAAATCGAAAATAATGGGGACACCGGAGCTGTTCGAAGCGCCGAGCGCGCCGCGTACGCCCGAATATTTTCAAAGTCCCAACGTACCGATCAAGAGTAAAGTACCATTTTCCTACATTAGATTTCGTTCTAAATACTTAATCCCTATGTAAAAACGTTAGTTAAGCAAGAATATCGTATTTTTAAAAAAATCTAATGATAGGATTTTCCAGAAAATTGAAAAAACCGAAAAATGTCAAGAGTAAAGTGCCATTTTCTGACATTAGATTTCGTTCTAAATGCTTAATCCCTATGTAGAAACGTTAGTTATGCAAGATTATCGTATTTTTAAAAAAATCTAATGATAGGATTTTTCAGAAAATTGAAAAAACCGTAAAATGTCAAGAGTAAAGTGCCCTTATTTTAAACATTATATCGTTCTAAATGCTTAATCCCTATGTAAAAAAGTTATCTAAGCAAGAATATGTTATTGAATAAAATGAGAAAAATTTATTTTAGCCGTAAATCGAAAAAAAGACTGTTCGTTTCTCTGTCTCTCTCGCGCGATCGAAGTATTGATGTTTCCCGGCAATGTAATGGGATATTAATTAAACTTTATACACGAAATTACTCGTTTTGATCCCCGCTACACAGCCGTATACTTTTTATAATTTTGTGGAATCGGGAACCTTGAAATATTTAACATAACGCGGATCGTCTGTCTCTGTCTCTTTCTAGATCGGAATAATCGATGTTTCCCGGCAAACTATTGGGAGTTTAATTAAACTTTATACATGAAATTACTCGTTTTGATCCCCGCTACACAGCCGTATACTTTTTATAATTTTGTGGAATCGGTAACCTGGAGATATTTAACATAACGCGGATCGTCTATCTCTGTCTCTTTCTAGATCGGAATAATCGATGTTTCCCGGCAA
>NW_027476364.1:82500-100000 GCF_051020955.1 Megalopta genalis
GTCTGCATAGGCGATGGGCTCGCAAGCGAGCCCGGCGTTCGATAAGAGCTGTAGAACCTCGTCGAAGACTAAGTTCCAACAGCTCGGACCAAGAATCGATCCCTGTGGGCAGCCCTTAGTGACTTTCTTCCGCACTGCACCGCGATCAGACACCATAGTCACCACGCGGCCGTCGAAGTAGTCGACCACCAATCTAAATAGGTTTTTTGGGCAGCCTCGCTTCCTCAACGCGTTGAGTATGCTTGGCCACCAGACATTATCAAAGGCCGCAGCAATGTCGAAGAGCAGACCCACGACGTACTTTTCCTCTCGACCGGACGCAAGCTCCCTCATCTTTACCACGGCATCAGTCGTGGATCGATGCGGCCTGAATCCGTATTGCCGATCGGAGGCGTAGTCGGGGTGCAAAAACAAACTAGCTAATCGCGTAGCGATTAGCTTCTCCAAGACTTTGCCTACGACCGAAAGCAAGCATATTGGTCTGTAGGACTTTATCTCCGTTTCAGGTTTCTCGGGTCCTTTAAGGATGGTAATGATGGACCCGACTTTCCATTCCACGGGAAAGACTCCGTGTGCCAGGCATCCGTTGTAGAGTCGGAGGAGCTCGCGTGAGATCGTATTAAACGAACGTTTTAGAATCTCCGGCTCGATCCGATCTAGGCCTGGACACCTGCCGCTCTTCAGTCGGTCGACCGCCGATCTGAGCTCCGAGAGGGTGAAGGGACTGGCGTCCTCACTCTCCGGCTCGATGGCAGCTTCCCTCCTGACTCGCGCATGATCCGGGGAGTCATTCGCGGGGCTATCGTCCGGAATTAACCCCTCCAGCAGCGCGGAAGCGGTGGAGTCCCAGTCTGTGGTGTAACCCTGGGCAGTGTTACGATTTATATTCGAGATGACCGTGCTGGCTGTCATCTTCTGCCTCGTGATCTTATAAATGAGGCCCCAGGGTTCCTTGTTTCCCTGCTCGGTCACGAATGCACGCCAGCTGTGCGACCGAGCAGCTTTGATGGCGGCTTTGTAGGCCTTTCTCTGTTTAAGATACTCGGTCCTCTTGGCCGCCCTCTGCTCCTCTGAACATGCTGCGTTCTGCGAGGCTCGTCTAAGTTTGTAGACTCGCCTCTTTTGCCTCGTCAGGTCGGCCGTCCACCATGGGACGGATTTTGAATGCCACTGCTTGGTTGGCATCGAGGAGTCGCACGCTTGGACGATCATTCTTTCGATCTCCTGTGCTAGATGTTCGACATCCCCCTTGTTGTTCAATGGATTGGGGGATATACTCCTCTTACTTTCCTGCAGCGCCTTGTCGAACTCGGGCCATTTTGCGCTTCGGAGTCGGAACCTTGGTAATAATCCGTTCCGGTTGGTGCTGCTGTTGCTACTAATTTCGGCAGCACCGTCCTCGGCGCAAAAACTCAAAGAAAACTCTATGACTCGGTGGTCGCTGGTCGTCAGGTCCTCGCGGACCTTCCAACCTCGCACCTTGTCGCAAATATCAGGTGTCGATAGTGTGACGTCGATGTATGACTGTCCACTAGGGCTGGAAAACGTCGGAGCGTTTCCAGCCTCGTTCAAGACAACCAAGCCATGGCTCACGATAAACTCTTCGAGTTTACGGCCTCTCACGTCCGTCTCCGCGCTGCCCCACTGGGCTGATTTCGCGTTAACGTCGGCAGAGATAATGACTCGGTTATGCTTAAGTGCGGAAAGAGCTCTCTCCAACCGCGCCAGACCTGATTCAACGTCATCGGAGCATTGAAAGTACTGGCTGATCAGGAAGAAGCTCCCAAACGAACCCGAGATGCTGACACAGGACAAATGCGTGTCGCACAAGTTAGAGACTTTGACCACGGTTAGATCCGGGTTTCTGACCGCTATTGCAGCCATCACCGGTTCGCCTGCCGTGATCAGCCTCGTTCTCAAGCCTAGCCCGGGCACAGTACCCCGCCAGCTATATGGCTCTTGTGCAAGCAACACATCTACCCCTCGCCTATGCATCTCAGTCCGGACTTCGTCGGTCACGTTTCGGGCCCGCTGCATGTTATGCTGCATGACCCGTATGACTCTCGAGCGTCGCCGGTCGTTTGTACTATCCATTCGAGATTCAAATTATTATTCCTGTCTAATGCGAGACATCTCCAAAACCAGCGCTTCCTGATAGGAGGCGCAGGCCGGGTCTCGCGACTTATGGTCGTGTGGCCGCCCTCTGTCTTTGCAGTTGGAACAAACCGGAGGCTTGCTCTTCCTGCTGCAGAGCGCATAGCCGTGCCCTTTTTCGGCACAATGTCCGCAGACATCCTCTTTGAATTTACAGCGCTTCGCGGTGTGCCCGAAGCGCTGGCACTTATAGCAACGGGTGACCTGTATGAAGTCCCGCACACGGCAGGAACTCCACCCAAGGTACACCCGGTCCCCTCTCTGCGCCAGCCGCCGACGAATCTGCGGACTGACGGCCACTACCCAGTTGGCTGTCTCCGGGGTCTTGCCAGCCATGCGACTGACCCGAACACCCGAAGGCACATCCTTCTGGGACGCCTCAGAGAGGTTTTGCCTCCAAAGACTGGAGGCAATTTCCTCCTTGCCCATCCCTTTCGGAATGTCATAAATCAGGACCTCGGGGTCCCGTTTGCTGGGCAAGGAGACGGACAGTCCCGCACTCGCCAGCTTCTTATTGCCTACGAAGGCTTTTAGGTCCTCCTTGCGATCGGTTTCGACGACGATGCCACCGGAGTGGATGCGTCGAACCGATCTGACACGGATCGCCTCCTTCGCAGGTTTTACGATCGACAGAACAGCTCTCTTAGTAGCATCGCTGTTCTGTCCTTTATCCTTTGGCGGGAAGATACGCACCACGTATTGTGTCGGTGGTCTTCTCGCCTCCGGAGTCGCTGACTGGTTGACCTTTGCCACTTGGGCGTAGGTCAACTGCGCGGCATTGGAGACCGTCTTCGGGAGGGATCCCTTGGACGGCCCAGGTCGCGCCGCACTCATTACGGCAGGGCGTGCTTTTAGGTCCGCCCTGACCGCGGCGAGTTGCCCTTCGACGAAGCTGTTTCTTTGAATCAGCTCCTGGACCAACTCGTTGAGTGCTCCGACTTCTGCTAGTATCTTCGACCCGGACTCCTTGTTGACTTTCGACTCGGGTCGAAAGCAAAAGGTCCGTATCTCCGATACTCGCCTGAAGGCTTCGTCTCTCACGAGATCGAGAGGCCGTACCTTGTGCCCGGAAACCGTCCCCTTCGATTTCCTGGCCTGGTTTGCTGCGGCCTTGCCAGTAGGTGCGACTGGCTTGGCACGCTTCGACTTTTTGGTGACGGTTTTCCAACCGCCACCTTCGGGGTCTTCGACACGCACGGGTGCCGGTTGCACCTTCACGAGCGTGTCTTTGACTTGTTCGATTTTTTTGGGTTTCCCCTTCCCAGCCTTGCGGCTGGGGGAGTCCCCCGACTTGGGCGCTGTCCCCACGTTACCGGTGTCCGGCGCGCCTTCTTCCGTGGCCTCAGTTTTCACCGAGACCGCTCGCGTGGGTGTCACGCATCTCTCCAAGGTCACACGAGGATTGGCGATGTTTAACACCTTCCCGGACCTTGTCTTTTTCGCAGACGCAGGAGGGCTAACAGCTGCCGCTGTAGCTTCCGCGTCTGTGGCGACGGCTTCACTCCGAGTAGGAGCTGGACCCGCCGACTTAGATCGTTCAATTTGTGTTTTCGATTTAGATCCCATAATGTGAATCTTTCTTTCATCCGGTACGCTCCCCGGCCACCACCGACCCACACATTTTGGAACCCGCCATCAGGCTGGGTTAGGGCTACGCACCGGACATAGTCTGCTGACTGGGCCGATTACTCAACCCAGCCCGCGTCCTCGCCCGTCAGAACCCACTCGCCGAAGCGTATGGTCGTTCCAAGCCGATTGACTGGACCAGGGCTGCTTTTCTCGTCCAGCCTCCCATCTAGCCGAAGCAGAGGCCAAAGGTACGTGTTGGGGACGTCTCACCCGCAGGAGAGGGCCCCCTCAGATCCCAGGATCCTCTTTTCCGACGACAAGGGTCGCCACGCACGGCAAACACGCGGGAGACAGCAGTCGGAGAGGCTGCCTCTTCCTCTCCACCACACTTCGTTCGGTTCGCTGCGTTTTGAGAACACGAGCTATCCAGCGGTACCTTTTTCGTGGAGGCTCAAGTGTGGCTAGGGCACGTTTGCCCCTTGCGGCCTGGGTTGCCCAGGCGATTGGTTGCATCCCGATTTCTAGATCCAGCGGCATGTTGCTACGTGGCGCGCTCAGACAACGAAAATGCGGCATTCCGGTCAGACCAGAAAAACCGCATAACGTGACGCGGGGGACTGCAGCCACAAGTGACAACAGTCCCCCGGTAGGGAGTAGTACAGCATATTCAATGCTGTACATGAACACGCCACAGCCCGTATGCTTAGTTCAAGGGCCTCGCCATTATGCGAAGTACTACATGTACAACGCACTGGCGGTCTCAAAACACCCTCATCGCCGATGCATCTGATGCATCCGTCAACTCGGCAGCATTCACTCCGTCGGCGTGTTGCTTTGTGGCGTGTTCAGATAACGAAAATGCGGCATTCCAGTCAGACCAGAAAAACCGCATAACGTAACGCGGGGGACTGAAGCCACAAGTGACAACAGTCCCCCGGATGGGAGTAGTACAGCATATTCAATGCTGTACATGAACACACCACAGCCCGTATGCTTAGTTCAAGGGCCTCGCCATTATGCGAAGTACTACATGTACAACGCACTGGCGGTCTCAAGTGCTTTCATCGCCGATGCACCTATCGACTCAGCAGCAACATTCAATCCGACGGCGTGTTGCTTCGTGGCGTGTTCAGACAACGAAAATGCGGCATTCCAGTTAGACCAGAAAAACCGCATAACGTGACGCGGGGGACTGCAGCCACAAGTGACAACAGTCCCCCGCTAAGGAGTAGTACAGCATATTCAATGCTGTACATGAACACGCCACAGCCCGCATGCTTAATCTCGGGCCTCGCCATTATGCGAAGTACTACATGTACGACGCACTGACGGTCTAAAATGCCTTCATCGTCGACGCATCCATCGACTCGGTAGTAGCAACAACCTTCGCGAGGACTAGTTCGGGGGTCGCCTCTCAACCCTGGGTGGCCACAGACCGCCACCGCCAGTAGATAGGGACAGTTAGTGTTGTCGTCAAACTGTGGTCTCTGAGTGACGGGCCGTACCTAAGTCCTTGGTGGACCATACCGGCCGCTCTTGCGACTTGTGCCTGGTGTTCGGGCTCTACCTTCGTTCACCATCGTATCAGGGGAAGACAGCGTGCTACTCCCACTGCCACCTCGAGTCCAACCCAATCCAGGCACTCTTACGGAGTAGTGTTAAAGTCTTTTATCTCCGCAAGAGGGGCTTCAGCCTGGCCCGAGGGGACGAACCCCGAGGGGTTCGCCCAGCATGCCGTACATCAACGGAGCTGGACGAGTCCACGCTCCGTATGCAGTTTCGTTCTATGTTCGCTTCTTAGTCTTGCTTACGGATCGTGCGAATTTTCGGAACTCCTGAAACAGCTGCTCTGACACCAGGCTGGCTTTGTCGATTGGCCACTGAAATCCTTCTCGAATCGCCGCCTGGCGTAGGTGTTCCCTGTCCTCTACGTAACGCTGACAATCGTAGAGGACGTGGTTTGGAGTTTCCTCCTCCCCACATTCGCACAACTCGTCGTCGACCAGGGCGAACGTCTTGAGCTTCGCACGGAAGTCTCCGTGTCCGCTCAAGAACTGCGCTACATCATGGTCGACTCTGATCCAGCTCGCTGAGAGACGGTCTGATACCTCGCCGAAGTATTGGAAGGTTTCCCTACCCTTCGTCGAGGACGACCATCTCTGCTGCCACATCTCTAAAGTCGCCTCCCTCAGCCTTCTGCGAACTTGGGCTTCGGTGACGACTTCGTCAGCCAATTCGGCCTGACTCACTTGATAGGTTCCATGTTGGAACCCGAGTTTCTTCCTGGCTTTGTACACGCAGCTGAACTCCGCTATCGCCAAGTCCACAGGTATCTCCCCGGCGATCACGGGGATCGCATCAGTGGAGACTGTCCTGTAGGCTTTGACGCAGCCAAGCAGAACATGCCTCTGCGCCCTGGTGAGCACTTTACTCGTCCCAGAGGTAAGGCGGTCTGCCCAGCCCGCGGCAGCATACGTGACGATTGGGACAAACAAGCCGCGGTACAAAGTACGCATCGTCCGATATCCCAATCCCCAGTTCGACTTAGCAATCCTTGCTAGCGCATTAAACGTTCGCAAGGACTTGGCATTCAAATACTCGACATGGGAATGGATACCCAGTCTAGAGTCAAAATGCACGCCAAGGTAACGCACAGAGTCCTTGACGGCAATATTCCGACCTCCTACTTTTATCACAGGTGGCCTCTCTCTGTCGAGAGAGCCTTTTAAGAAAAACATCTCGGTCTTGGTCGCAGACAGCGACAATTTCTGCTGGTCGCACCAGCGAGAAATGGTGTCCACAACCAATTGGCCATTGCTTTCTAGACCCTTCCTGCTGTTCGCGAAGATCAAGACAAGAAGGTCGTCTGCATAGGCGATGGGCTCGCAAGCGAGCCCGGCGTTCGATAAGAGCTGTAGAACCTCGTCGAAGACTAAGTTCCAACAGCTCGGACCAAGAATCGATCCCTGTGGGCAGCCCTTAGTGACTTTCTTCCGCACTGCACCGCGATCAGACACCATAGTCACCACGCGGCCGTCGAAGTAGTCGACCACCAATCTAAATAGGTTTTTTGGGCAGCCTCGCTTCCTCAACGCGTTGAGTATGCTTGGCCACCAGACATTATCAAAGGCCGCAGCAATGTCGAAGAGCAGACCCACGACGTACTTTTCCTCTCGACCGGACGCAAGCTCCCTCATCTTTACCACGGCATCAGTCGTGGATCGATGCGGCCTGAATCCGTATTGCCGATCGGAGGCGTAGTCGGGGTGCAAAAACAAACTAGCTAATCGCGTAGCGATTAGCTTCTCCAAGACTTTGCCTACGACCGAAAGCAAGCATATTGGTCTGTAGGACTTTATCTCCGTTTCAGGTTTCTCGGGTCCTTTAAGGATGGTAATGATGGACCCGACTTTCCATTCCACGGGAAAGACTCCGTGTGCCAGGCATCCGTTGTAGAGTCGGAGGAGCTCGCGTGAGATTGTATTACACGAACGTTTTAAAATCTCCGGCTCGATCCGATCTAGGCCTGGACACTTGCCGCTCTTCAGTCGGTTGACCGCCGATCTGAGCTCCGAGAGGGTGAAGGGACTGGCGTCCTCACTCTCCGGCTCGATGGCAGCTTCCCTCCTGACTCGCGCATGATCCGGGGAGTCATTCGCGGGGCTATCGTCCGGAATTAACCCCTCCAGCAGCGCGGAAGCGGTGGAGTCCCAGTCTGTGGTGTAACCCTGGGCAGTGTTACGATTTATATTCGAGATGACCGTGCTGGCTGTCATCTTCTGCCTCGTGATCTTATAAATGAGGCCCCAGGGTTCCTTGTTTCCCTGCTCGGTCACGAATGCACGCCAGCTGTGCGACCGAGCAGCTTTGATGGCGGCTTTGTAGGCCTTTCTCTGTTTAAGATACTCGGTCCTCTTGGCCGCCCTCTGCTCCTCTGAACATGCTGCGTTCTGCGAGGCTCGTCTAAGTTTGTAGACTCGCCTCTTTTGCCTCGTCAGGTCGGCCGTCCACCATGGGACGGATTTTGAATGCCACTGCTTGGTTGGCATCGAGGAGTCGCACGCTTGGACGATCATTCTTTCGATCTCCTGTGCTAGATGTTCGACATCCCCCTTATTGTTCAATGGATCGGGGGATATACTCCTCTTACTTTCCTGCAGCGCCTTGTCGAACTCGGGCCATTTTGCGCTTCGGAGTCGGAACCTTGGTAATAATCCGTTCCGGTTGGTGCTGCTGTTGCTACTAATTTCGGCAGCACCGTCCTCGGCGCAAAAACTCAAAGAAAACTCTATGACTCGGTGGTCGCTGGTCGTCAGGTCCTCGCGGACCTTCCAACCTCGCACCTTGTCGCAAATATCAGGTGTCGATAGTGTGACGTCGATGTATGACTGTCCACTAGGGCTGGAAAACGTCGGAGCGTTTCCAGCCTCGTTCAAGACAACCAAGCCATGGCTCACGATAAACTCTTCGAGTTTACGGCCTCTCACGTCCGTCTCCGCGCTGCCCCACTGGGCTGATTTCGCGTTAACGTCGGCAGAGATAATGACTCGGTTATGCTTAAGTGCGGAAAGAGCTCTCTCCAACCGCGCCAGACCTGATTCAACGTCATCGGAGCATTGAAAGTACTGGCTGATCAGGAAGAAGCTCCCAAACGAACCCGAGATGCTGACACAGGACAAATGCGTGTCGCACAAGTTAGAGACTTTGACCACGGTTAGATCCGGGTTTCTGACCGCTATTGCAGCCATCACCGGTTCGCCTGCCGTGATCAGCCTCGTTCTCAAGCCTAGCCCGGGCACAGTACCCCGCCAGCTATATGGCTCTTGTGCAAGCAACACATCTACCCCTCGCCTATGCATCTCAGTCCGGACTTCGTCGGTCACGTTTCGGGCCCGCTGCATGTTATGCTGCATGACCCGTATGACTCTCGAGCGTCGCCGGTCGTTTGTACTATCCATTCAATTCAAATTATTCTTGTCTAACGCGAGACATCTCCAAAACCAGCGCTTCCTGATAGGAGGCGCAGGCCGGGTCTCGCGACTTGTGTTCAAATGGTCGCCCTCTGTCTTTACAGTTGGAGCAGACCGGAGGCTTGCTCTTCCTGTTACAGAGGGCATAGCCGTGCCCTTTTTCGGCACAATGTCCGCAGACATCCTCTTTGAATTTGCAGCGCTTCGCCGTGTGCCCGAAGCGCTGGCACTTATAGCATCGGGTGACCTGTATGAAGTCCCGCACACGACAGGAACTCCACCCGAGGTACACCCGGTCCCCTCTCTGCGCCAGCCGCCGACGAATCTGCGGACTGACGGCCACTACCCAGTTGGCTGTCTCCGGGGTCTTGCCAGCCATGCGACTGACCCGAACACCCGAAGGCACATCCTTCTGGGACGCCTCAGAGAGGTTTTGCCTCCAAAGACTGGAGGCAATTTCCTCCTTGCCCATCCCTTTCGGAATGTCATAAATCAGGACCTCGGGGTCCCGTTTGCTGGGCAAGGAGACGGACAGTCCCGCACTCGCCAGCTTCTTATTGCCTACGAAGGCTTTTAGGTCCTCCTTGCGATCGGTTTCGACGACGATGCCACCGGAGTGGATGCGTCGAACCGATCTGACACGGATCGCCTCCTTCGCAGGTTTTACGATCGACAGAACAGCTCTCTTAGTAGCATCGCTGTTCTGTCCTTTATCCTTTGGCGGGAAGATACGCACCACGTATTGTGTCGGTGGTCTTCTCGCCTCCGGAGTCGCTGACTGGTTGACCTTTGCCACTTGGGCGTAGGTCAACTGCGCGGCATTGGAGACCGTCTTCGGGAGGGTTCCCTTGGACGGCCCAGGTCGCGCCGCACTCATTACGGCAGGACGCGCTTTTAGGTCCGCCCTGACCGCGGCGAGTTGCCCTTCGACGAAGCTGTTTCGTTGAATCAGCTCCTGGACCAACTCGTTGAGTGCTCCGACTTCTGCTAGTATCTTCGACCCGGACTCCTTGTTGACTTTCGACTCGGGTCGAAAGCAAAAGGTCCGTATCTCCGATACTCGCCTGAAGGCTTCGTCTCTCACGAGATCGAGAGGCCGTACCTTGTGCCCGGAAACCGTCCCCTTCGATTTCCTGGTCTGGTTTGCTGCGGCCTTGCCAGTAGGTGCGACTGGCTTGGCACGCTTCGACTTTTTGGTGACGGTTTTCCAACCGCCACCTTCGGGGTCTTCGACACGCACGGGTGCCGGTTGCACCTTCACGAGCGTGTCTTTGACTGGTTCGATTTTTCTGGGTTTCTCCTTCCCAGCCTTGCGGCTGGGGGAGTCCCCCGACTTGGGCGCTGTCCCCACGTTACCGGTGTCCGGCGCGCCTTCTACCGTGGCCTCAGTTTTCACCGAGACCGCTCGCGTGGGTGTCACGCATCTCTCCAAGGTCACACGAGGATTGGCGATGTTCAGCACCTTCCCGGACCTTGTCTTTTTCGCAGACGCAGGAGGGCTAACAGCTGCTGCTGTAGCTTCCGCGTCTGTGGCGACGGCTTCACTCCGAGTAGGAGCTGGACCCGCCGACTTCGAACGTTCAATTTGTACTTTCAATTTAGATCCCATAGTTAGATCTTTGCCTTCATCCGGTACGCTCCCCGGCCACCACCGACCCACACATTTTGGAACCCGCCATCAGGCTGGGTTAGGGCTACGCACCGGACATAGTCTGCTGACTGGGCCGATTGCTCAACCCAGCCCGCGTCCTCGCCCGTCAGAACCCACTCGCCGAAGCGTATGGTCGTTCCAAGCCGATTGACTGGACCAGGGCTGCTTTTCTCGTCCAGCCTCCCATCTAGCCGAAGCAGAGGCCAAAGGTACGTGTTGGGGACGTCTCACCCGCAGGAGAGGGCCCCCTCAGATCCCAGGATCCTCTTTTCCGACGACAAGGGTCGCCACGCACGGCAAACACGCGGGAGACAGCAGTCGGAGAGGCTGCCTCTTCCTCTCCACCACACTTCGTTCGGTTCGCTGCGTTTTGAGAACACGAGCTATCCAGCGGTACCTTTTTCGTGGAGGCTCAAGTGTGGCTAGGGCACGTTTGCCCCTTGCGGCCTGGGTTGCCCAGGTGATTGGTTGCATCCCGATTTCTAGATCCAGCGGCATGTTGCTACGTGGCGCGCTCAGACAACGAAAATGCGGCATTCCGGTCAGACCAGAAAAACCGCACAACGTGACGCGGGGGACTGCAGCCACAAGTGACAACAGTCCCCCGGTAGGGAGTAGTACAGCATATTCAATGCTGTACATGAACACGCCACAGCCCGTATGCTTAGTTCAAGGGCCTCGCCATTATGCGAAGTACTACATGTACAACGCACTGGCGGTCTCAAAATACCCTCATCGCCGATGCATCTGATGCATCCGTCAACTCGGCAGCATTCACTCCGTCGGCGTGTTGCTTTGTGGCGTGTTCAGATAACGAAAATGCGGCATTCCAGTCAGACCAGAAAAACCGCATAACGTAACGCGGGGGACTGAAGCCACAAGTGACAACAGTCCCCCGGATGGGAGTAGTGCAGCATGTTCAATACTGCACAAGAACACGCCACAGCCCGCTTGCTTAATCACGGGCCTCGTCATTATGCGAAGCACTACATGTACAACGCACTGACGGTCTCTCGAGTGCCTTCATCGCCGATGCACCTATCGACTCAGCAGCAACATTCAATCCGACGGCGTGTTGCTTCGTGGCGTGTTCAGACAACGAAAATGCGGCATTCCAGTTAGACCAGAAAAACCGCATAACGTGACGCGGGGGACTGCAGCCACAAGTGACAACAGTCCCCCGCTAAGGAGTAGTACAGCATATTCAATGCTGTACATGAACACGCCACAGCCCGCATGCTTAATCTCGGGCCTCGCCATTATGCGAAGTACTACATGTACGACGCACTGACGGTCTAAAATGCCTTCATCGTCGACGCATCCATCGACTCGGTAGTAGCAACAACCTACGCGAGGACTAGTTCGGGGGTCGCCTCTCAACCCTGGGTGGCCACAGACCGCCACCGCCAGTAGATAGGGACAGTTAGTGTCGTCGTTGTGAGTCTTAAGATGGGCTATGCCTGGGTCCTATGTGGACTATACTAGCCGCTCTCTCGACGCGTGCCGATGGTCTGGCTCTACCCTCGTTCGTTATCGTGACAGGGGAAGACAACGTGCTACTCCCGCTGCCACCTCGAGTCCAACCCAATCCAGGCACTCTTGACGGAGTAGTGTTAAAGTCAATTTATCTCCGCAAGAGGGGCTTCAGCCTGGCCCGAGGGGGCGAACCCCGAGGGGTCCGCCCAGCATGCCGTTCGAATGGCGGAGTGGACAAGTCCACGTCTGCCCGTCACTCAAGTCGGACACGGGACGACTCCAAAGCTAGCGCCGCCTGATAGGAAGCGCAAGCTGGGTCCCGCGACTTGTGTGCACTAGCCCACCCTCTGTCCTTGCAATTAGAGCAGACCGGAGGTTCACTCTTCTTGCTACAGAGCGTGAAGGTATGCCCCTTTTGGGAGCAGTGACCGCACACGTCCTCCTTGAATTTACAACGCTTCGAGGTATGCCCGAAGCGTTGGCAACGGTAGCACCGAAGCACCTGGACGAAATCCCGTACACGACAGGAGTTCCATCCAAGGTAAACTCGGCTACCCCTCTGCTTCAGCCGCTGAAGATTCTGCGGACTGACGGCAACGACCCAGTTGGCTGTCTCCGGGGTCTTGCCAGCCATGCGGCTGACCCGAATTCCCGAAGGCACATCCTTCTGGTTCGCATCGCAGAGATTTTGCCTCCAAATACTGGAGGCAATTTCATCCTTACCCATCCGACGCGGGACGTCGTAAACTAAAACCTCGGGGTCCCGCTTGGTAGGTAAGGAGACGGACAGACCCGCGCTCCGGAGCTTCTTATTGCCAACGAAGGCTTGCAGGTCCTCCTTTCGGTCGGTCTCGACGACGATGCCACCGGAGTGGATGCGTCGGACCGACTTAATTCGGATCGCCTCCTTCGCTGGTTTAACGAGCGACAGAACAGTAACCTTCGTAACTTCGCTGCTCTGTCCTTTTTCCTTCGGCGGGAAGATTTTTACCACATGCTGCGATTGTGGCCGTCTCCCCGCTTCCGGAGAAGCTCCTTTGCAGTCGACTTTGTTCACATGGGCGTAAGTCGACTGCGCGGCGTTGCAGGCCGTCTTCGGGAGAGTTCCCTTGGACGGCCCAGGTCGCATCGCACTCATTACGGCAGGACGCGCTTTTAGGTCCGCCCTGACCGCGGCGAGCTGCCCTTCGACGAAGCTATTCCGTTGAATAAGCTCCTGGACCAGCTCGTTGAGTGCCTCAACCTCGGCGAGTATCTTTGACCCGGACTCCTTATTGACTTTCGACTCAGGTCGAAAGCAAAAGGTCCGTATTTCGGACACTCGCCTAAAGGCTTCGTCTCTTACGAGATCGAGAGGCCGTACCTTCTGCCCGGAGAACGTCCCCTTCGGTCTCCTGGCCCGGTTTACTGCGGCCTTGCCGGTGGGTGCGCCCGGCTTGGCTCGCTTTGACTTTTTGGTGACGGTTTGCCAACCGTCACCAGTAGGGTCCTCGACACGCTCGGGTGCCGACTGCACCTTCACGAGTGACGTGTCTCCGACTCGTTCGATTACTTCCACGTTACCGGTGTCCGGCGTACCTTCTACCGTGGGCTCGGTTTTCACCGAGACCGCTCGCGTGGGAGTCGCACATCTTTGCAAGATCACACGAGGATTGGCGATATTAATCACCTTCCCGGATCTTGTCTTTCTCACAGACGCGGGGGGACTGACAGCTGCATTTGCAGTTCCCGCGTCTGCGGCGACGGCTTCACTCCGAGTAGGAGCTGGACCCGTCGTCTTTGGACGCTTAGTTTTTTGTTCATTAATTTTATTAAGACCCATAATGTGTCTTGGTCTTTCATCCAGTGCGCTCCCCGGCCACCACCGACCCACACAATTTGGAACCCGCCAAAGGCTGAGTTAGGGCTACGCACCGAATATAGTCTGCTGGCTGGGTCGGTTTCCTTACCCAGCCCGCGTCCTCGCCCAGCAGAACCCACTTGCCCGAAGCGTGTGGTCGTTCCAAGCCGATTGACTGGACCAGGGCTGCTTTTCTCGTCCAGCCGCCCATCTAGCCGAAGCAGAGGCCAAAGGTACGTGTTGGGGACGTCTCACCCGCAGGAGAGGGCCCCCTCAGATCCCAGGATCCTCTTTTCCGACGACAAGGGTCGCCACGCACGGCAAACACGTGGGAGACAGCAGTCGGAGAGGCTGCCTCTTCCTCTCCACCACACTTCGTTCAGTTCGCTGCGTATTTAAGAACACGAGCTATCCAGCGGTACCTTTTTCGTGGAGGCTCAAGTGTGGCTAGGGCACGTTTGCCCCTTGCGGCCTGGGTTGCCCAGGGGATTGATTGCATCCCATGTATTCCTGAGCCCAGCGGAGTGTTGTCTAGTGGCGTGTTCCGCCCACGAAAAACGGTCTGAAAAACCGTTTAACGTAAACTGGGGAACTGATGCCACGAGTGACAACAGTTCCCCAGTCGGAAGTCATACAGCACATACAGTGCTGTACAAAGAACACGCCACAGCCCGTATGCTAAATCAGGGCCTCGCCATTATGCGAAGTACTACGTGTACGACGCACTGACGGTCTCTAATGCCTTCATCGCCGATACACCCATCGACTCGGCCGATCAACCCTCCTACGCGAGGGCTAGTTCGGGGGTTATCTCCCGCCCTGGGTGGCCACAGACCGCCACCGCCGGTAGATAGGGACAGTTAGTGTCGTCGTTGTGAGTCTAAAGATGGGCTATGCCTGGGTCCTATGTGGACTATACTAGCCGCTCTCTCGACGCGTGCCGATGGTCTGGCTCTACCCTCGTTCGTTATCGTGACAGGGGAAGACAACGTGCTACTCCCGCTGCCACCTCGAGTCCAACCCAATCCAGGCACTCTTGACGGAGTAGTGTTAAAGTCAATTTATCTCCGCAAGAGGGGCTTCAGCCTGGCCCGAGGGGGCGAACCCCGAGGGGTCCGCCCAGCATGCCGTTCGAATGGCGGAGTGGACAAGTCCACGTCTGCCCGTCACTCAAGTCGGACACGGGACGACTCCAAAGCTAGCGCCGCCTGATAGGAAGCGCAAGCTGGGTCCCGCGACTTGTGTGCACTAGCCCACCCTCTGTCCTTGCAATTAGAGCAGACCGGAGGTTCACTCTTCTTGCTACAGAGCGTGAAGGTATGCCCCTTTTGGGAGCAGTGACCGCACACGTCCTCCTTGAATTTACAACGCTTCGAGGTATGCCCGAAGCGTTGGCAACGGTAGCACCGAAGCACCTGGACGAAATCCCGTACACGACAGGAGTTCCATCCAAGGTAAACTCGGCTACCCCTCTGCTTCAGCCGCTGAAGATTCTGCGGACTGACGGCAACGACCCAGTTGGCTGTCTCCGGGGTCTTGCCAGCCATGCGGCTGACCCGAATTCCCGAAGGCACATCCTTCTGGTTCGCATCGCAGAGATTTTGCCTCCAAATACTGGAGGCAATTTCGTCCTTACCCATCCGACGCGGGACGTCGTAAACTAAAACCTCGGGGTCCCGCTTGGTGGGTAAGGAGACGGACAGACCCGCGCTCCGGAGCTTCTTATTGCCAACGAAGGCTTTCAGGTCCTCCTTTCGGTCGGTCTCGACGACGATGCCACCGGAGTGGATGCGTCGGACCGACTTTACTCGGATCGCCTCCTTCGCTGGTTTAATGAGGGACAGAACAGTAACCTTCGTAACTTCGCTGCTCTGTCCTTTTTCCTTCGGCGGGAAGATTTTTACCACATGCTGCGATTGTGGCCGTCTCCCCGCTTCCGGAGAAGCTCCTTTGCAGTCGACTTTGTTCACATGGGCGTAAGTCGACTGCGCGGCGTTGCAGGCCGTCTTCGGGAGAGTTCCCTTGGACGGCCCAGGTCGCATCGCACTCATTACGGCAGGACGCGCTTTTAGGTCCGCCCTGACCGCGGCGAGCTGCCCTTCGACGAAGCTATTCCGTTGAATAAGCTCCTGGACCAGCTCGTTGAGTGCCTCAACCTCGGCGAGTATCTTTGACCCGGACTCCTTATTGACTTTCGACTCAGGTCGAAAGCAAAAGGTCCGTATTTCGGACACTCGCCTAAAGGCTTCGTCTCTTACGAGATCGAGAGGCCGTACCTTCTGCCCGGAGAACGTCCCCTTCGGTCTCCTGGCCCGGTTTACTGCGGCCATGCCGGTGGGTGCGCCCGGCTTGGCTCGCTTCGACTTTTTGGTGACGGTTTGCCAACCGTCACCAGTAGGGTCCTCGACACGCTCGGGTGCCGACTGCACCTTCACGAGTGACGTGTCTCCGACTCGTTCGATTACTTCCACGTTGGGCTCGGTTTTCACCGAGACCGCTCGCGTGGGAGTCACACATCTTTGCAAGATCACACGAGGATTGGCGATATTGATCACCTTCCCGGATCTTGTCTTTCTCACAGACGCGGGGGGACTGACAGCTGCATTTGCAGTTCCCGCGTCTGCGGCGACGGCTTCACTCCGAGTAGGAGCTGGACCCGTCGTCTTTGGACGCTTAGTTTTTTGTTCATTAATTTTATTAAGACCCATAATGTGTCTTGGTCTTTCATCCAGTGCGCTCCCCGGCCACCACCGACCCGCACAATTTGGAACCCGCCAAAGGCTGAGTTAGGGCTACGCACCGAATATAGTCTGCTGGCTGGGTCGGTTTCCTTACCCAGCCCGCGTCCTCGCCCAGCAGAACCCACTTGCCCGAAGCGTGTGGTCGTTCCAAGCCGATTGACTGGACCAGGGCTGCTTTTCTCGTCCAGCCGCCCATCTAGCCGAAGCAGAGGCCAAAGGTACGTGTTGGGGACGTCTCACCCGCAGGAGAGGGCCCCCTCAGATCCCAGGATCCTCTTTTCCGACGACAAGGGTCGCCACGCACGGCAAACACGTGGGAGACAGCAGTCGGAGAGGCTGCCTCTTCCTCTCCACCACACTTCGTTCAGTTCGCTGCGTATTTAAGAACACGAGCTATCCAGCGGTACCTTTTTCGTGGAGGCTCAAGTGTGGCTAGGGCACGTTTGCCCCTTGCGGCCTGGGTTGCCCAGGGGATTGATTGCATCCCATGTATTCCTGAGCCCAGCGGAGTGTTGTCTAGTGGCGTGTTCCGCCCACGAAAAACGGTCTGAAAAACCGTTTAACGTAAACTGGGGAACTGATGCCACGAGTGACAACAGTTCCCCAGTCGGAAGTCATACAGCACATACAGTGCTGTACAAAGAACACGCCACAGCCCGTATGCTAAATCAGGGCCTCGCCATTATGCGAAGTACTACATGTACGACGCACTGACGGTCTCTAATGCCTTCATCGCCGATACACCCATCGACTCGGCCGATCAACCCTCCTACGCGAGGGCTAGTTCGGGGGTTATCTCCCGCCCTGGGTGGCCACAGACCGCCACCGCCAGTAGATAGGGACAGATGGGAATCTCGTTAATCCATTCATGCGCGTCACTAATTAGATGACGAGGCATTTGGCTACCTTAAGAGAGTCATAGTTACTCCCGCCGTTTACCCGCGCTTTTTTGAATTTCTTCACGTTGACATTCAGAGCACTGGGCAGAAATCACATTGCGTCAACACCCGTGGGGGCCATCGCAATGCTTTGTTTTAATTAGACAGTCGGATTCCCCTAGTCCGTGCCAGTTCTGAGCTGAGCGTTGAATGGCGGCCGA
>NW_027476364.1:102500-105000 GCF_051020955.1 Megalopta genalis
CTTGGACGCGGTTGCGACGTTACGGGATAAATTGACCCTCCTGAACACTACATTTCCCAACGGCGGAACTCCGCGGGATTCAGTGCTGGGCTAATTCCTGTTCGCTCGCCGCTACTAAGGAAATCCTGGTTAGTTTCTTTTCCTCCGCTTAGTAATATGCTTAAATTCAGCGGGTAATCTCGCCTACTCTGAGGTCGTCGGAACGTGAAAAAAAATTTTTTCAGAGCTTCCCCCCCCGAAAGCATTTTGCGAAACGTGTACAGAGCAACACAAAAAAAAAAAAAAAATAAAAAAAACACAAAAAACCCTTAAAGCAAAAAAAAAACCGTTTATCGCGCCTCACCAATATATCTTTTATAAAATTCGATATCCTCTCCAAATATAGATCTTCGAAACACTCGCAAGACGATTACAATCGGTATAACTTTAACGTCCGTCCGAAAAGTACTTTCGGGGACTAGACGACCGATTGATCTCGTGCGGTTTCGCTATTCGATCATTTGAAGAGAACAAAAAGATATATGGGGCGACCGACAAACGGTTTTCCCGTAGAACCAGACTCGCGATTGCGTTGACACACACATCATAGCCACACCAATAGAAGAGTTTTAGGACGGTAACCCGGGTGGGGTGTTCTTTACTCAGAATATGTGCAACATCGGATCTATATAGCCATCGATACAATTCGTACACAAATGTGTCGTACGAAGAGAGAGACTTTTTTTCCTCTGGCAACATAACGGTAAGAGACATCCTTCCACACTCATAGGTTCCACTCCCTGGGGCTATGATATATATATACATATAAATTCAAATTCGAAGCAACGGTCACAATTCTACTCTATATTTTTGCGGGTTATGTGTTCTTTCGTTCAATTTCTTTCATGCGTTCGTTCGATCTCTGTACACAGTCTTCACATAGGACAGACTCGTGTAGTACGCTTTCGTGGGTTAAACCCATCTCGTTTCATTTCAGGCGACGTCGGGAGCGCGTTGAAAATGTACCAGTGAAATCTCGATAGTTCTACGGATACGAATCGTCCCGAAAAAGATTTTGTCACCGCTTCGAAGCGGTGTTTCAGACGGGCGGACGTATATAAAACATATACGACACACGACACCGCCTTCCACACTCACGCTAGTTCGAACACGATTTCCATCTCTCTCGAAGACTGTTAGACGTACGTAAAATTTCTCAATATTCATAGGACCGCGACAAACGCCGACGAAGCGCCCATCATTCGCTCGTACGTATATAGGCAACAAGTGCCATCAACGCAAGCAGTTTATAAGTACGTAAACGACCCTCAGCCAGGCGTGGTCCAGGAATTGTATCCGTGGACCGCAATGTGCGTTCGAAATGTCGATGTTCATGTGTCCTGCAGTTCACACGTTGACGCGCAATTAGCTGCGTTCTTCATCGACCCACGAGCCAAGTGATCCACCGTTCAGGGTAATTTTTCCCTTTTATTCTCTCATATATATAATGTGTATTTGCTATCCACCACATTTTTGTGTTATATTTCGGAACAAGCCGATACCCGAAGAGCTCCAACCAGCGCGCGAAGGAGATTCGGGAGTCGTCGTACAACGACATAATTGTCCCTTAAAGAACGAGATATTTCCGTCGAAACCATATATATATGTACGAGCAAATCCAAAACCACTGTTTTCTTGCAAGTTCGACGGTCGGAGCGAATAGAACATTGAAAAGCCTTCTATCGAAGAAACACAGAGAGTATATCACCTCCAAAAACGACGGGGATATGGATATTCAAACTGGACAATTATCAACCCGATACTGGATTCGAAAAGTTTCTCTCTCCTTTCGTCGTTATTTACACCGGACGGACTCACGGCCGGCTCTAGCTGGGTGTCATATATATATACGTCCCACGCTCATGCTGCCACTAGCGCGCAACAGAGTAGGGTGTCAATGACAACGACACAGCATTGAAACGAGCTACACAAGCCGGTCTCTCTTGATACCAATGTAAACGAGCATTAAGTTATCTTCAGACTGCCCGATATTTTCGTCCTTTGGACTTTCCCAACGATTCCTTTTTTTCTTTTTTTTTTTACACCACAGCGAAGACTTGAGGAAGCGTGATTAGCACGCTCGCATCCCTCCCTGTCCTACTACAACTGTGTGTGTGTGTGTGTAAAGAAAGAAAAAAGAATACATTGGCTTTCTCTCTATCGAGAAGATGGCCTACGCAACGCAGATCAAAGGCCTAATACGTGTAATATAATACGCGTCTGGCCGTGTATAAATCACGCACGAATGATCTGGTCGGGCCCAACTCTTCTCGTACGCTTATTTTTCCGTGTTGAGGCACTATCATAAAATCACACAAACCCCAACACGTGTGTGTCTTGGAAGGAAGATGGCCTACGCAACGCAGATCAAAGGCCTAATACGTGTAGTACACACGTCTGCCGTGTAAATCACGCACGAATGATCTGGTCGGGCCCAACTCTTCTCCACCACACCACATCC
>NW_027476364.1:107500-127500 GCF_051020955.1 Megalopta genalis
ATCACAAGATAATTTTATCTTCAAGAGTCTCGCTATTAACATCTTGTAAGATAAATGTACGTCCCAGCTAAAACGTACAAATACTTCAAGTTAAGTAATAATATATCATCGCTATTGACAAATTTTTAAGATCCAAGACACAGTTCTCTCTATATGTTTTAATATTTTTTATGTACTCAAATATATTCAAAGGAAAAAGTACATGGGTGATGCCATAGTCGTGGAAGCGCGTACGCTCACGCTGATCTTCTGACCGCCGGAAGCACGAAACCTCTGATCTGGGCAAAATCGGCAAGCCGAGGAAGAACGGACAGGACACATGCTGGACTGGCGAGAAAGCGTGTTCTTCCGCTCGCGCTAGGCATTTCGATTTCTGACACCTCTTGATTTAAAAAATCAGTTTTTTGATAGTTTTCTCTCTCCACTGGGCTATTCATTTTAGCCACAGTTTTCAATTGGTACGATTTGCTTCCAAATCTTACAGATGCATTTTAAAAAATTTTTCCATCGCTCGGACAGAAGAGTCGATTGCTCAGTGAGTACGAGTATACATACAAAGTGCATACGGGTAACCAACCCCGTAGGGCTTGCCACATATGGGCCATTCGGTCAAAGACACCGACCCGTGGCCACGCTGTGTGGAGAAAAGTCCGTAACGTAAACGGCACGAAACAGTCAGGACCGAAGCCCCGAAGGAGCTCTGAGACAGCTTCTCGACCGAGATCGTAGAATTGGCCCAAAACCCGCTCTGCTCCGTCCGCCTCGCACGGACCGTGTATCTCTTATAGATACCGAACGGCCGGCAAGGACGCCGGCGCCGCCGGCCGAATAGCACGCGCGCTTACGAGTGTAAACCGCCGCGGCAACAGACCGCCCGGCCGTGCTGTTGTAACATAGCGCGTGAACGAACGAAAAAAAAATTTATAGTAAACATTAAAATAAATTACACCACCGTAAACTAGACAAAAAATTACACATTTTTTCCCAATATGAAAATTTTCACAAACTTTTCAAAGTCCCATTGCATCGAGTAAACTTTTTTAATAACGCTTCCGCACGATTCTAAATGCTTAATCCATATGTGAAATCGTTCACTGATCACGAATATCGTATTTAAAAAAATTACAAAAATTTATTTTTCCAAATAATCAAAAAAAACCGAAAAATCACAAGAGTAAAGTACCATTATTTTAAACAATATGTCGTTCTAAATGCTTAATCCCTATGTAAAAAAGTTATCTAAGCAAGAATATGTAATTGAAAAAAATTAGAAAAATTTATTTTAGCCGTAAATCGAAAATAATGGGGACACCGGAGCTGTTCGAAGCGCCGAGACGCGCCGCGTACGGCCGAATATTTTCTAAGTCCCAACGTACCGATCAAGAGTAAAGTACCATTTTCCTACATTAGATTTCGTTCTAAATGCTTAATCCCTATGTAAAAACGTTAGTTAAGCAAGAATATCGTATTTTTAAAAAAATCTAATGATAGGATTTCCCAGAAAATTGAAAAAACCGTAAAATGTCAAGAGTAAAGTGCCATTTTCTGACATTAGATTTCGTTCTAAATGCTTAATCCCTATGTAGAAACGTTAGTTAAGCAAGAATATCGTATTTTTAAAAAAATCTAATGATAGGATTTTTCAGAAAATTGAAAAAACCGTAAAATGTCAAGAGTAAAGTGCCCTTATTTTAAACAATGTATCGTTCTAAATGCTTAATCCCTATGTAAAAAAGTTATTTTAGCAGGAATATGTTATTGAAAAAAATTAGAAAAATTTATTTTAGCCGTAAATCGAAAATAATGGGGACACCGGAGCTGTTCGAAGCGCCGAGCGCGCCGCGTACGCCCGAATATTTTCAAAGTCCCAACGTACCGATCAAGAGTAAAGTACCATTTTCCTACATTAGATTTCGTTCTAAATACTTAATCCCTATGTAAAAACGTTAGTTAAGCAAGAATATCGTATTTTTAAAAAAATCTAATGATAGGATTTTCCAGAAAATTGAAAAAACCGAAAAATGTCAAGAGTAAAGTGCCATTTTCTGACATTAGATTTCGTTCTAAATGCTTAATCCCTATGTAGAAACGTTAGTTAAGCAAGAATATCGTATTCTTAAAAAAATCTAATGATAGGATTTTTCAGAAAATTGAAAAAACCGTAAAATGTCAAGAGTAAAGTGCCCTTATTTTAAACAATGTATCGTTCTAAATGCTTAATCCCTATGTAAAAAAGTTATTTAAGCAAGAATATGTTATTGAATAAAATGAGAAAAATTTATTTTAGCCGTAAATCGAAAATAATGGATCGAGCGAATCGGTCGATTGCGCCGAGACGCGCTATGATGCAACAGACGAGCGATTGGAACGCCCGAATATTTTCAAAGTCCCAACGTACCGATCAAGAGTAAAGTACCATTTTCCTACATTAGATTTCGTTCTAAATGCTTAATCCCTATGTAAAAACGTTAGTTAAGCAAGAATATCGTATTTTTAAAAAAATCTAATGATAGGATTTTCCAGAAAATTGAAAAAACCGAAAAATGTCAAGAGTAAAGTGCCATTTTCTGACATTAGATTTCGTTCTAAATGCTTAATCCCTATGTAGAAACGTTAGTTAAGCAAGAATATCGTATTTTTAAAAAAATCTAATGATAGGATTTTTCAGAAAATTGAAAAAACCGTAAAATGTCAAGAGTAAAGTGCCCTTATTTTAAACAATGTATCGTTCTAAATGCTTAATCCCTATGTAAAAAAGTTATTTTAGCAGGAATATGTTATTGAATAAAATGAGAAAAATTTATTTTAGCCGTAAATCGAAAATAATGGATCGAGCGAATCGGTCGATTGCGCCGAGACGCGCTATGATGCAACAGACGAGCGATTGGAACGCCCGAATATTTTCTAAGTGCCAACGTACCGATCAAGAGTAAAGTACCATTTTCCTACATTAGATTTCGTTCTAAATGCTTAATCCCTATGTAAAAACGTTAGTTAAGCAAGAATATCGTATTTTTAAAAAAATCTAATGATAGGATTTCCCAGAAAATTGAAAAAACCGAAAAATGTCAAGAGTAAAGTGCCATTTTCTGACATTAGATTTCGTTCTAAATGCTTAATCCCTATGTAGAAACGTTAGTTAAGCAAGAATATCGTATTTTTAAAAAAATCTAATGATAGGATTTTTCAGAAAATTGAAAAAACCGTAAAATGTCAAGAGTAAAGTGCCCTTATTTTAAACAATGTATCGTTCTAAATGCTTAATCCCTATGTAAAAAAGTTATTTTAGCAGGAATATGTTATTGAAAAAAATTAGAAAAATTTATTTTAGCCGTAAATCGAAAATAATGGATCGAGCGAATCGGTCGATTGCGCCGAGACGCGCTATGATGCAACAGACGAGCGATTGGAACGCCCGAATATTTTCAAAGTCCCAACGTACCGATCAAGAGTAAAGTACCATTTTCCTACATTAGATTTCGTTCTAAATGCTTAATCCCTATGTAAAAACGTTAGTTAAGCAAGAATATCGTATTTTTAAAAAAATCTAATGATAGGATTTCCCAGAAAATTGAAAAAACCGAAAAATGTCAAGAGTAAAGTGCCATTTTCTGACATTAGATTTCGTTCTAAATGCTTAATCCCTATGTAGAAACGTTAGTTAAGCAAGAATATCGTATTTTTAAAAAAATCTAATGATAGGATTTTTCAGAAAATTGAAAAAACCGTAAAATATCAAGAGTAAAGTGCCCTTATTTTAAACAATGTATCGTTCTAAATGCTTAATCCCTATGTAAAACAGTTATTTTAGCAGGAATATGTTATTGAAAAAAATTAGAAAAATTTATTTTAGCCGTAAATCGAAAATAATGGGGACACCGGAGCTGTTCGAAGCGCCGAGCGCGCCGCGTACGCCCGAATATTTTCAAAGTCCCAACGTACCGATCAAGAGTAAAGTACCATTTTCCTACATTAGATTTCGTTCTAAATACTTAATCCCTATGTAAAAACGTTAGTTAAGCAAGAATATCGTATTTTTAAAAAAATCTAATGATAGGATTTTCCAGAAAATTGAAAAAACCGAAAAATGTCAAGAGTAAAGTGCCATTTTCTGACATTAGATTTCGTTCTAAATGCTTAATCCCTATGTAGAAACGTTAGTTATGCAAGATTATCGTATTTTTAAAAAAATCTAATGATAGGATTTTTCAGAAAATTGAAAAAACCGTAAAATGTCAAGAGTAAAGTGCCCTTATTTTAAACATTATATCGTTCTAAATGCTTAATCCCTATGTAAAAAAGTTATCTAAGCAAGAATATGTTATTGAATAAAACGAGAAAAATTTATTTTAGCCGTAAATCGAAAATAATGGGTCGAGCGAATCGGTCGATTGCGCCGAGACGCGCTATGATGCAACAGACGAGCGATTGGAACGCCCGAATATTTTCAAAGTCCCAACGTACCGGTCAAGAGTAAAGTACCATTTTCCTACATTAGATTTCGTTCTAAATGCTTAATCCCTATGTAAAAACGTTAGTTAAGCAAGAATATCGTATTTTTAAAAAAATCTAATGATAGGATTTTCCAGAAAATTGAAAAAACCGAAAAATGTCAAGAGTAAAGTGCCATTTTCTGACATTAGATTTCGTTCTAAATGCTTAATCCCTATGTAGAAACGTTAGTTAAGCAAGAATATCGTATTTTTAAAAAAATCTAATGATAGGATTTTTCAGAAAATTGAAAAAACCGTAAAATGTCAAGAGTAAAGTGCCATTATTTTAAACAATGTATCGTTCTAAATGCTTAATCCCTATGTAAAAAAGTTATTTAAGCAAGAATATGTTATTGAAAAAAATTAGAAAAATTTATTTTAGCCGTAAATCGAAAATAATGGGGACACCGGAGCTGTTCGAAGCGCCGAGACGCGCCGCGTACGGCCGAATATTTTCTAAGTCCCAACGTACCGATCAAGAGTAAAGTACCATTTTCCTACATTAGATTTCGTTCTAAATGCTTAATCCCTATGTAAAAACGTTAGTTAAGCAAGAATATCGTATTTTTAAAAAAATCTAATGATAGGATTTCCCAGAAAATTGAAAAAACCGAAAAATGTCAAGAGTAAAGTGCCATTTTCTGACATTAGATTTCGTTCTAAATGCTTAATCCCTATGTAGAAACGTTAGTTAAGCAAGAATATCGTATTTTTAAAAAAATCTAATGATAGGATTTTTCAGAAAATTGAAAAAACCGTAAAATATCAAGAGTAAAGTGCCCTTATTTTAAACAATGTATCGTTCTAAATGCTTAATCCCTATGTAAAACAGTTATTTTAGCAGGAATATGTTATTGAAAAAAATTAGAAAAATTTATTTTAGCCGTAAATCGAAAATAATGGGGACACCGGAGCTGTTCGAAGCGCCGAGCGCGCCGCGTACGCCCGAATATTTTCAAAGTCCCAACGTACCGATCAAGAGTAAAGTACCATTTTCCTACATTAGATTTCGTTCTAAATACTTAATCCCTATGTAAAAACGTTAGTTAAGCAAGAATATCGTATTTTTAAAAAAATCTAATGATAGGATTTTCCAGAAAATTGAAAAAACCGAAAAATGTCAAGAGTAAAGTGCCATTTTCTGACATTAGATTTCGTTCTAAATGCTTAATCCCTATGTAGAAACGTTAGTTATGCAAGATTATCGTATTTTTAAAAAAATCTAATGATAGGATTTTTCAGAAAATTGAAAAAACCGTAAAATGTCAAGAGTAAAGTGCCCTTATTTTAAACATTATATCGTTCTAAATGCTTAATCCCTATGTAAAAAAGTTATCTAAGCAAGAATATGTTATTGAATAAAATGAGAAAAATTTATTTTAGCCGTAAATCGAAAATAATGGGTCGAGCGAATCGGTCGATTGCGCCGAGACGCGCTATGATGCAACAGACGAGCGATTGGAACGCCCGAATATTTTCAAAGTCCCAACGTACCGGTCAAGAGTAAAGTACCATTTTCCTACATTAGATTTCGTTCTAAATGCTTAATCCCTATGTAAAAACGTTAGTTAAGCAAGAATATCGTATTTTAAAAAAAATCTAATGATAGGATTTTCCAGAAAATTGAAAAACCGAAAAATGTCAAGAGTAAAGTGCCATTTTCTGACATTAGATTTCGTTCTAAATGCTTAATCCCTATGTAGAAACGTTAGTTAAGCAAGAATATCGTATTTTTAAAAAAATCTAATGGTAGGATTTTTCAGAAAATTGAAAAAACCGTAAAATGTCAAGAGTAAAGTGCCCTTATTTTAAACATTATATCGTTCTAAATGCTTAATCCCTATGTAAAAAAGTTATCTAAGCAAGAATATGTTATTGAATAAAATGAGAAAAATTTATTTTAGCCGTAAATCGAAAATAATGGGTCGAGCGAATCGGTCGATTGCGCCGAGACGCGCTATGATGCAACAGACGAGCGATTGGAACGCCCGAATATTTTCAAAGTCCCAACGTACCGATCAAGAGTAAAGTACCATTTTCCTACATTAGATTTCGTTCTAAATGCTTAATCCCTATGTAAAAACGTTAGTTAAGCAAGAATATCGTATTTTTAAAAAAATCTAATGATAGGATTTCCCAGAAAATTGAAAAAACCGAAAAATGTCAAGAGTAAAGTGCCATTTTCTGACATTAGATTTCGTTCTAAATGCTTAATCCCTATGTAGAAACGTTAGTTAAGCAAGAATATCGTATTTTTAAAAAAATCTAATGATAGGATTTTTCAGAAAATTGAAAAAACCGTAAAATATCAAGAGTAAAGTGCCCTTATTTTAAACAATGTATCGTTCTAAATGCTTAATCCCTATGTAAAACAGTTATTTTAGCAGGAATATGTTATTGAAAAAAATTAGAAAAATTTATTTTAGCCGTAAATCGAAAATAATGGGGACACCGGAGCTGTTCGAAGCGCCGAGCGCGCCGCGTACGCCCGAATATTTTCAAAGTCCCAACGTACCGATCAAGAGTAAAGTACCATTTTCCTACATTAGATTTCGTTCTAAATGCTTAATCCCTATGTAAAAACGTTAGTTAAGCAAGAATATCGTATTTTTAAAAAAATCTAATGATAGGATTTCCCAGAAAATTGAAAAAACCGAAAAATGTCAAGAGTAAAGTGCCATTTTCTGACATTAGATTTCGTTCTAAATGCTTAATCCCTATGTAGAAACGTTAGTTAAGCAAGAATATCGTATTTTTAAAAAAATCTAATGATAGGATTTTTCAGAAAATTGAAAAAACCGTAAAATATCAAGAGTAAAGTGCCCTTATTTTAAACAATGTATCGTTCTAAATGCTTAATCCCTATGTAAAACAGTTATTTAAGCAAGAATATGTTATTGAATAAAATGAGAAAAATTTATTTTAGCCGTAAATCGAAAATAATGGATCGAGCGAATCGGTCGATTGCGCCGAGACGCGCTATGATGCAACAGACGAGCGATTGGAACGCCCGAATATTTTCAAAGTCCCAACGTACCGATCAAGAGTAAAGTACCATTTTCCTACATTAGATTTCGTTCTAAATGCTTAATCCCGATGTAAAAACGTTAGTTAAGCAAGAATATCGTATTTTTAAAAAAATCTAATGATAGGATTTCCCAGAAAATTGAAAAAACCGAAAAATGTCAAGAGTAAAGTGCCATTTTCTGACATTAGATTTCGTTCTAAATGCTTAATCCCTATGTAGAAACGTTAGTTAAGCAAGAATATCGTATTTTTAAAAAAATCTAATGATAGGATTTTTCAGAAAATTGAAAAAACCGTAAAATATCAAGAGTAAAGTGCCCTTATTTTAAACAATGTATCGTTCTAAATGCTTAATCCCTATGTAAAACAGTTATTTTAGCAGGAATATGTTATTGAAAAAAATTAGAAAAATTTATTTTAGCCGTAAATCGAAAATAATGGGGACACCGGAGCTGTTCGAAGCGCCGAGCGCGCCGCGTACGCCCGAATATTTTCAAAGTCCCAACGTACCGATCAAGAGTAAAGTACCATTTTCCTACATTAGATTTCGTTCTAAATACTTAATCCCTATGTAAAAACGTTAGTTAAGCAAGAATATCGTATTTTTAAAAAAATCTAATGATAGGATTTTCCAGAAAATTGAAAAAACCGAAAAATGTCAAGAGTAAAGTGCCATTTTCTGACATTAGATTTCGTTCTAAATGCTTAATCCCTATGTAGAAACGTTAGTTAAGCAAGAATATCGTATTCTTAAAAAAATCTAATGATAGGATTTTTCAGAAAATTGAAAAAACCGTAAAATGTCAAGAGTAAAGTGCCCTTATTTTAAACAATGTATCGTTCTAAATGCTTAATCCCTATGTAAAAAAGTTATTTAAGCAAGAATATGTTATTGAATAAAATGAGAAAAATTTATTTTAGCCGTAAATCGAAAATAATGGATCGAGCGAATCGGTCGATTGCGCCGAGACGCGCTATGATGCAACAGACGAGCGATTGGAACGCCCGAATATTTTCAAAGTCCCAACGTACCGATCAAGAGTAAAGTACCATTTTCCTACATTAGATTTCGTTCTAAATGCTTAATACCTATGTAAAAACGTTAGTTAAGCAAGAATATCGTATTTTTAAAAAAATCTAATGATAGGATTTCCCAGAAAATTGAAAAAACCGAAAAATGTCAAGAGTAAAGTGCCATTTTCTGACATTAGATTTCGTTCTAAATGCTTAATCCCTATGTAGAAACGTTAGTTAAGCAAGAATATCGTATTTTTAAAAAAATCTAATGATAGGATTTTTCAGAAAATTGAAAAAACCGTAAAATGTCAAGAGTAAAGTGCCCTTATTTTAAACAATGTATCGTTCTAAATGCTTAATCCCTATGTAAAAAAGTTATTTTAGCAGGAATATGTTATTGAAAAAAATTAGAAAAATTTATTTTAGCCGTAAATCGAAAATAATGGGGACACCGGAGCTGTTCGAAGCGCCGAGCGCGCCGCGTACGCCCGAATATTTTCAAAGTCCCAACGTACCGATCAAGAGTAAAGTACCATTTTCCTACATTAGATTTCGTTCTAAATACTTAATCCCTATGTAAAAACGTTAGTTAAGCAAGAATATCGTATTTTTAAAAAAATCTAATGATAGGATTTTCCAGAAAATTGAAAAAACCGGAAAATGTCAAGAGTAAAGTGCCATTTTCTGACATTAGATTTCGTTCTAAATGCTTAATCCCTATGTAGAAACGTTAGTTAAGCAAGAATATCGTATTCTAAAAAAAATCTAATGATAGGATTTTTCAGAAAATTGAAAAAACCGTAAAATGTCAAGAGTAAAGTGCCCTTATTTTAAACAATGTATCGTTCTAAATGCTTAATCCCTATGTAAAAAAGTTATTTAAGCAAGAATATGTTATTGAATAAAATGAGAAAAATTTATTTTAGCCGTAAATCGAAAATAATGGATCGAGCGAATCGGTCGATTGCGCCGAGACGCGCTATGATGCAACAGACGAGCGATTGGAACGCCCGAATATTTTCAAAGTCCCAACGTACCGATCAAGAGTAAAGTACCATTTTCCTACATTAGATTTCGTTCTAAATGCTTAATACCTATGTAAAAACGTTAGTTAAGCAAGAATATCGTATTTTTAAAAAAATCTAATGATAGGATTTTTCAGAAAATTGAAAAAACCGTAAAATGTCAAGAGTAAAGTGCCCTTATTTTAAACAATGTATCGTTCTAAATGCTTAATCCCTATGTAAAAAAGTTATTTTAGCAGGAATATGTTATTGAAAAAAATTAGAAAAATTTATTTTAGCCGTAAATCGAAAATAATGGGGACACCGGAGCTGTTCGAAGCGCCGAGCGCGCCGCGTACGCCCGAATATTTTCAAAGTCCCAACGTACCGATCAAGAGTAAAGTACCATTTTCCTACATTAGATTTCGTTCTAAATACTTAATCCCTATGTAAAAACGTTAGTTAAGCAAGAATATCGTATTTTTAAAAAAATCTAATGATAGGATTTTCCAGAAAATTGAAAAAACCGAAAAATGTCAAGAGTAAAGTGCCATTTTCTGACATTAGATTTCGTTCTAAATGCTTAATCCCTATGTAGAAACGTTAGTTAAGCAAGAATATCGTATTCTTAAAAAAATCTAATGATAGGATTTTTCAGAAAATTGAAAAAACCGTAAAATGTCAAGAGTAAAGTGCCCTTATTTTAAACAATGTATCGTTCTAAATGCTTAATCCCTATGTAAAAAAGTTATTTAAGCAAGAATATGTTATTGAATAAAATGAGAAAAATTTATTTTAGCCGTAAATCGAAAATAATGGATCGAGCGAATCGGTCGATTGCGCCGAGACGCGCTATGATGCAACAGACGAGCGATTGGAACGCCCGAATATTTTCAAAGTCCCAACGTACCGGTCAAGAGTAAAGTACCATTTTCCTACATTAGATTTCGTTCTAAATGCTTAATCCCTATGTAAAAACGTTAGTTAAGCAAGAATATCGTATTTTTAAAAAAATCTAATGATAGGATTTTCCAGAAAATTGAAAAAACCGAAAAATGTCAAGAGTAAAGTGCCATTTTCTGACATTAGATTTCGTTCTAAATGCTTAATCCCTATGTAGAAACGTTAGTTAAGCAAGATTATCGTATTTTTAAAAAAATCTAATGATAGGATTTTTCAGAAAATTGAAAAAACCGTAAAATGTCAAGAGTAAAGTGCCCTTATTTTAAACATTATATCGTTCTAAATGCTTAATCCCTATGTAAAAAAGTTATCTAAGCAAGAATATGTTATTGAATAAAATGAGAAAAATTTATTTTAGCCGTAAATCGAAAATAATGGGTCGAGCGAATCGGTCGATTGCGCCGAGACGCGCTATGATGCAACAGACGAGCGATTGGAACGCCCGAATATTTTCAAAGTCCCAACGTACCGGTCAAGAGTAAAGTACCATTTTCCTACATTAGATTTCGTTCTAAATGCTTAATCCCTATGTAAAAACGTTAGTTAAGCAAGAATATCGTATTTTTAAAAAAATCTAATGATAGGATTTTTCAGAAAATTGAAAAAACCGTAAAATATCAAGAGTAAAGTGCCCTTATTTTAAACAATGTATCGTTCTAAATGCTTAATCCCTATGTAAAAAAGTTATTTTAGCAGGAATATGTTATTGAAAAAAATTAGAAAAATTTATTTTAGCCGTAAATCGAAAATAATGGGGACACCGGAGCTGTTCGAAGCGCCGAGCGCGTCGCGTACGCCCGAATATTTTCAAAGTCCCAACGTACCGATCAAGAGTAAAGTACCATTTTCCTACATTAGATTTCGTTCTAAATACTTAATCCCTATGTAAAAACGTTAGTTAAGCAAGAATATCGTATTTTTAAAAAAATCTAATGATAGGATTTTTCAGAAAATTGAAAAAACCGTAAAATGTCAAGAGTAAAGTGCCCTTATTTTAAACAATGTATCGTTCTAAATGCTTAATCCCTATGTAAAAAAGTTATTTAAGCAAGAATATGTTATTGAATAAAATGAGAAAAATTTATTTTAGCCGTAAATCGAAAATAATGGATCGAGCGAATCGGTCGATTGCGCCGAGACGCGCTATGATGCAACAGACGAGCGATTGGAACGCCCGAATATTTTCAAAGTCCCAACGTACCGATCAAGAGTAAAGTACCATTTTCCTACATTAGATTTCGTTCTAAATGCTTAATACCTATGTAAAAACGTTAGTTAAGCAAGAATATCGTATTTTTAAAAAAATCTAATGATAGGATTTCCCAGAAAATTGAAAAAACCGAAAAATGTCAAGAGTAAAGTGCCATTTTCTGACATTAGATTTCGTTCTAAATGCTTAATCCCTATGTAGAAACGTTAGTTAAGCAAGAATATCGTATTTTTAAAAAAATCTAATGATAGGATTTTTCAGAAAATTGAAAAAACCGTAAAATATCAAGAGTAAAGTGCCCTTATTTTAAACAATGTATCGTTCTAAATGCTTAATCCCTATGTAAAACAGTTATTTTAGCAGGAATATGTTATTGAAAAAAATTAGAAAAATTTATTTTAGCCGTAAATCGAAAATAATGGGGACACCGGAGCTGTTCGAAGCGCCGAGCGCGCCGCGTACGCCCGAATATTTTCAAAGTCCCAACGTACCGATCAAGAGTAAAGTACCATTTTCCTACATTAGATTTCGTTCTAAATACTTAATCCCTATGTAAAAACGTTAGTTAAGCAAGAATATCGTATTTTTAAAAAAATCTAATGATAGGATTTTCCAGAAAATTGAAAAAACCGAAAAATGTCAAGAGTAAAGTGCCATTTTCTGACATTAGATTTCGTTCTAAATGCTTAATCCCTATGTAGAAACGTTAGTTAAGCAAGAATATCGTATTCTTAAAAAAATCTAATGATAGGATTTTTCAGAAAATTGAAAAAACCGTAAAATGTCAAGAGTAAAGTGCCCTTATTTTAAACAATGTATCGTTCTAAATGCTTAATCCCTATGTAAAAAAGTTATTTAAGCAAGAATATGTTATTGAATAAAATGAGAAAAATTTATTTTAGCCGTAAATCGAAAATAATGGATCGAGCGAATCGGTCGATTGCGCCGAGACGCGCTATGATGCAACAGACGAGCGATTGGAACGCCCGAATATTTTCAAAGTCCCAACGTACCGATCAAGAGTAAAGTACCATTTTCCTACATTAGATTTCGTTCTAAATGCTTAATACCTATGTAAAAACGTTAGTTAAGCAAGAATATCGTATTTTTAAAAAAATCTAATGATAGGATTTCCCAGAAAATTGAAAAAACCGAAAAATGTCAAGAGTAAAGTGCCATTTTCTGACATTAGATTTCGTTCTAAATGCTTAATCCCTATGTAGAAACGTTAGTTAAGCAAGAATATCGTATTTTTAAAAAAATCTAATGATAGGATTTTTCAGAAAATTGAAAAAACCGTAAAATATCAAGAGTAAAGTGCCCTTATTTTAAACAATGTATCGTTCTAAATGCTTAATCCCTATGTAAAACAGTTATTTAAGCAAGAATATGTTATTGAATAAAATGAGAAAAATTTATTTTAGCCGTAAATCGAAAATAATGGATCGAGCGAATCGGTCGATTGCGCCGAGACGCGCTATGATGCAACAGACGAGCGATTGGAACGCCCGAATATTTTCAAAGTCCCAACGTACCGATCAAGAGTAAAGTACCATTTTCCTACATTAGATTTCGTTCTAAATGCTTAATCCCGATGTAAAAACGTTAGTTAAGCAAGAATATCGTATTTTTAAAAAAATCTAATGATAGGATTTCCCAGAAAATTGAAAAAACCGAAAAATGTCAAGAGTAAAGTGCCATTTTCTGACATTAGATTTCGTTCTAAATGCTTAATCCCTATGTAGAAACGTTAGTTAAGCAAGAATATCGTATTTTTAAAAAAATCTAATGATAGGATTTTTCAGAAAATTGAAAAAACCGTAAAATATCAAGAGTAAAGTGCCCTTATTTTAAACAATGTATCGTTCTAAATGCTTAATCCCTATGTAAAACAGTTATTTTAGCAGGAATATGTTATTGAAAAAAATTAGAAAAATTTATTTTAGCCGTAAATCGAAAATAATGGGGACACCGGAGCTGTTCGAAGCGCCGAGCGCGCCGCGTACGCCCGAATATTTTCAAAGTCCCAACGTACCGATCAAGAGTAAAGTACCATTTTCCTACATTAGATTTCGTTCTAAATACTTAATCCCTATGTAAAAACGTTAGTTAAGCAAGAATATCGTATTTTTAAAAAAATCTAATGATAGGATTTTCCAGAAAATTGAAAAAACCGAAAAATGTCAAGAGTAAAGTGCCATTTTCTGACATTAGATTTCGTTCTAAATGCTTAATCCCTATGTAGAAACGTTAGTTAAGCAAGAATATCGTATTCTTAAAAAAATCTAATGATAGGATTTTTCAGAAAATTGAAAAAACCGTAAAATGTCAAGAGTAAAGTGCCCTTATTTTAAACAATGTATCGTTCTAAATGCTTAATCCCTATGTAAAAAAGTTATTTAAGCAAGAATATGTTATTGAATAAAATGAGAAAAATTTATTTTAGCCGTAAATCGAAAATAATGGATCGAGCGAATCGGTCGATTGCGCCGAGACGCGCTATGATGCAACAGACGAGCGATTGGAACGCCCGAATATTTTCAAAGTCCCAACGTACCGATCAAGAGTAAAGTACCATTTTCCTACATTAGATTTCGTTCTAAATGCTTAATACCTATGTAAAAACGTTAGTTAAGCAAGAATATCGTATTTTTAAAAAAATCTAATGATAGGATTTCCCAGAAAATTGAAAAAACCGAAAAATGTCAAGAGTAAAGTGCCATTTTCTGACATTAGATTTCGTTCTAAATGCTTAATCCCTATGTAGAAACGTTAGTTAAGCAAGAATATCGTATTTTTAAAAAAATCTAATGATAGGATTTTTCAGAAAATTGAAAAAACCGTAAAATGTCAAGAGTAAAGTGCCCTTATTTTAAACAATGTATCGTTCTAAATGCTTAATCCCTATGTAAAAAAGTTATTTTAGCAGGAATATGTTATTGAAAAAAATTAGAAAAATTTATTTTAGCCGTAAATCGAAAATAATGGGGACACCGGAGCTGTTCGAAGCGCCGAGCGCGCCGCGTACGCCCGAATATTTTCAAAGTCCCAACGTACCGATCAAGAGTAAAGTACCATTTTCCTACATTAGATTTCGTTCTAAATACTTAATCCCTATGTAAAAACGTTAGTTAAGCAAGAATATCGTATTTTTAAAAAAATCTAATGATAGGATTTTCCAGAAAATTGAAAAAACCGGAAAATGTCAAGAGTAAAGTGCCATTTTCTGACATTAGATTTCGTTCTAAATGCTTAATCCCTATGTAGAAACGTTAGTTAAGCAAGAATATCGTATTCTAAAAAAAATCTAATGATAGGATTTTTCAGAAAATTGAAAAAACCGTAAAATGTCAAGAGTAAAGTGCCCTTATTTTAAACAATGTATCGTTCTAAATGCTTAATCCCTATGTAAAAAAGTTATTTAAGCAAGAATATGTTATTGAATAAAATGAGAAAAATTTATTTTAGCCGTAAATCGAAAATAATGGATCGAGCGAATCGGTCGATTGCGCCGAGACGCGCTATGATGCAACAGACGAGCGATTGGAACGCCCGAATATTTTCAAAGTCCCAACGTACCGATCAAGAGTAAAGTACCATTTTCCTACATTAGATTTCGTTCTAAATGCTTAATACCTATGTAAAAACGTTAGTTAAGCAAGAATATCGTATTTTTAAAAAAATCTAATGATAGGATTTTTCAGAAAATTGAAAAAACCGTAAAATGTCAAGAGTAAAGTGCCCTTATTTTAAACAATGTATCGTTCTAAATGCTTAATCCCTATGTAAAAAAGTTATTTTAGCAGGAATATGTTATTGAAAAAAATTAGAAAAATTTATTTTAGCCGTAAATCGAAAATAATGGGGACACCGGAGCTGTTCGAAGCGCCGAGCGCGCCGCGTACGCCCGAATATTTTCAAAGTCCCAACGTACCGATCAAGAGTAAAGTACCATTTTCCTACATTAGATTTCGTTCTAAATACTTAATCCCTATGTAAAAACGTTAGTTAAGCAAGAATATCGTATTTTTAAAAAAATCTAATGATAGGATTTTCCAGAAAATTGAAAAAACCGAAAAATGTCAAGAGTAAAGTGCCATTTTCTGACATTAGATTTCGTTCTAAATGCTTAATCCCTATGTAGAAACGTTAGTTAAGCAAGAATATCGTATTCTTAAAAAAATCTAATGATAGGATTTTTCAGAAAATTGAAAAAACCGTAAAATGTCAAGAGTAAAGTGCCCTTATTTTAAACAATGTATCGTTCTAAATGCTTAATCCCTATGTAAAAAAGTTATTTAAGCAAGAATATGTTATTGAATAAAATGAGAAAAATTTATTTTAGCCGTAAATCGAAAATAATGGATCGAGCGAATCGGTCGATTGCGCCGAGACGCGCTATGATGCAACAGACGAGCGATTGGAACGCCCGAATATTTTCAAAGTCCCAACGTACCGGTCAAGAGTAAAGTACCATTTTCCTACATTAGATTTCGTTCTAAATGCTTAATCCCTATGTAAAAACGTTAGTTAAGCAAGAATATCGTATTTTTAAAAAAATCTAATGATAGGATTTTCCAGAAAATTGAAAAAACCGAAAAATGTCAAGAGTAAAGTGCCATTTTCTGACATTAGATTTCGTTCTAAATGCTTAATCCCTATGTAGAAACGTTAGTTAAGCAAGATTATCGTATTTTTAAAAAAATCTAATGATAGGATTTTTCAGAAAATTGAAAAAACCGTAAAATGTCAAGAGTAAAGTGCCCTTATTTTAAACATTATATCGTTCTAAATGCTTAATCCCTATGTAAAAAAGTTATCTAAGCAAGAATATGTTATTGAATAAAATGAGAAAAATTTATTTTAGCCGTAAATCGAAAATAATGGGTCGAGCGAATCGGTCGATTGCGCCGAGACGCGCTATGATGCAACAGACGAGCGATTGGAACGCCCGAATATTTTCAAAGTCCCAACGTACCGGTCAAGAGTAAAGTACCATTTTCCTACATTAGATTTCGTTCTAAATGCTTAATCCCTATGTAAAAACGTTAGTTAAGCAAGAATATCGTATTTTTAAAAAAATCTAATGATAGGATTTTTCAGAAAATTGAAAAAACCGTAAAATATCAAGAGTAAAGTGCCCTTATTTTAAACAATGTATCGTTCTAAATGCTTAATCCCTATGTAAAAAAGTTATTTTAGCAGGAATATGTTATTGAAAAAAATTAGAAAAATTTATTTTAGCCGTAAATCGAAAATAATGGGGACACCGGAGCTGTTCGAAGCGCCGAGCGCGTCGCGTACGCCCGAATATTTTCAAAGTCCCAACGTACCGATCAAGAGTAAAGTACCATTTTCCTACATTAGATTTCGTTCTAAATACTTAATCCCTATGTAAAAACGTTAGTTAAGCAAGAATATCGTATTTTTAAAAAAATCTAATGATAGGATTTTTCAGAAAATTGAAAAAACCGTAAAATGTCAAGAGTAAAGTGCCCTTATTTTAAACAATGTATCGTTCTAAATGCTTAATCCCTATGTAAAAAAGTTATTTAAGCAAGAATATGTTATTGAATAAAATGAGAAAAATTTATTTTAGCCGTAAATCGAAAATAATGGATCGAGCGAATCGGTCGATTGCGCCGAGACGCGCTATGATGCAACAGACGAGCGATTGGAACGCCCGAATATTTTCAAAGTCCCAACGTACCGATCAAGAGTAAAGTACCATTTTCCTACATTAGATTTCGTTCTAAATGCTTAATACCTATGTAAAAACGTTAGTTAAGCAAGAATATCGTATTTTTAAAAAAATCTAATGATAGGATTTCCCAGAAAATTGAAAAAACCGAAAAATGTCAAGAGTAAAGTGCCATTTTCTGACATTAGATTTCGTTCTAAATGCTTAATCCCTATGTAGAAACGTTAGTTAAGCAAGAATATCGTATTTTTAAAAAAATCTAATGATAGGATTTTTCAGAAAATTGAAAAAACCGTAAAATGTCAAGAGTAAAGTGCCCTTATTTTAAACAATGTATCGTTCTAAATGCTTAATCCCTATGTAAAAAAGTTATTTTAGCAGGAATATGTTATTGAAAAAAATTAGAAAAATTTATTTTAGCCGTAAATCGAAAATAATGGGGACACCGGAGCTGTTCGAAGCGCCGAGCGCGCCGCGTACGCCCGAATATTTTCAAAGTCCCAACGTACCGATCAAGAGTAAAGTACCATTTTCCTACATTAGATTTCGTTCTAAATACTTAATCCCTATGTAAAAACGTTAGTTAAGCAAGAATATCGTATTTTTAAAAAAATCTAATGATAGGATTTTCCAGAAAATTGAAAAAACCGGAAAATGTCAAGAGTAAAGTGCCATTTTCTGACATTAGATTTCGTTCTAAATGCTTAATCCCTATGTAGAAACGTTAGTTAAGCAAGAATATCGTATTCTAAAAAAAATCTAATGATAGGATTTTTCAGAAAATTGAAAAAACCGTAAAATGTCAAGAGTAAAGTGCCCTTATTTTAAACAATGTATCGTTCTAAATGCTTAATCCCTATGTAAAAAAGTTATTTAAGCAAGAATATGTTATTGAATAAAATGAGAAAAATTTATTTTAGCCGTAAATCGAAAATAATGGATCGAGCGAATCGGTCGATTGCGCCGAGACGCGCTATGATGCAACAGACGAGCGATTGGAACGCCCGAATATTTTCAAAGTCCCAACGTACCGATCAAGAGTAAAGTACCATTTTCCTACATTAGATTTCGTTCTAAATGCTTAATACCTATGTAAAAACGTTAGTTAAGCAAGAATATCGTATTTTTAAAAAAATCTAATGATAGGATTTCCCAGAAAATTGAAAAAACCGAAAAATGTCAAGAGTAAAGTGCCATTTTCTGACATTAGATTTCGTTCTAAATGCTTAATCCCTATGTAGAAACGTTAGTTAAGCAAGAATATCGTATTTTTAAAAAAATCTAATGATAGTATTTTTCAGAAATTTGAAAAAACCGTAAAATGTCAAGAGTAAAGTGCCCTTATTTTAAACAATGTATCGTTCTAAATGCTTAATCCCTATGTAAAAAAGTTATTTTAGCAGGAATATGTTATTGAAAAAAATTAGAAAAATTTATTTTAGCCGTAAATCGAAAATAATGGGGACACCGGAGCTGTTCGAAGCGCCGAGCGCGCCGCGTACGCCCGAATATTTTCAAAGTCCCAACGTACCGATCAAGAGTAAAGTACCATTTTCCTACATTAGATTTCGTTCTAAATGCTTAATACCTATGTAAAAACGTTAGTTAAGCAAGAATATCGTATTTTTAAAAAAATCTAATGATAGGATTTCCCAGAAAATTGAAAAAACCGAAAAATGTCAAGAGTAAAGTGCCATTTTCTGACATTAGATTTCGTTCTAAATGCTTAATCCCTATGTAGAAACGTTAGTTAAGCAAGAATATCGTATTTTTAAAAAAATCTAATGATAGGATTTTTCAGAAAATTGAAAAAACCGTAAAATGTCAAGAGTAAAGTGCCCTTATTTTAAACAATGTATCGTTCTAAATGCTTAATCCCTATGTAAAAAAGTTATTTTAGCAGGAATATGTTATTGAAAAAAATTAGAAAAATTTATTTTAGCCGTAAATCGAAAATAATGGGGACACCGGAGCTGTTCGAAGCGCCGAGCGCGCCGCGTACGCCCGAATATTTTCAAAGTCCCAACGTACCGATCAAGAGTAAAGTACCATTTTCCTACATTAGATTTCGTTCTAAATACTTAATCCCTATGTAAAAACGTTAGTTAAGCAAGAATATCGTATTTTTAAAAAAATCTAATGATAGGATTTTCCAGAAAATTGAAAAAACCGAAAAATGTCAAGAGTAAAGTGCCATTTTCTGACATTAGATTTCGTTCTAAATGCTTAATCCCTATGTAGAAACGTTAGTTATGCAAGATTATCGTATTTTTAAAAAAATCTAATGATAGGATTTTTCAGAAAATTGAAAAAACCGTAAAATGTCAAGAGTAAAGTGCCCTTATTTTAAACATTATATCGTTCTAAATGCTTAATCCCTATGTAAAAAAGTTATCTAAGCAAGAATATGTTATTGAATAAAATGAGAAAAATTTATTTTAGCCGTAAATCGAAAAAAAGACTGTTCGTTTCTCTGTCTCTCTCGCGCGATCGAAGTATTGATGTTTCCCGGCAATGTAATGGGATATTAATTAAACTTTATACACGAAATTACTCGTTTTGATCCCCGCTACACAGCCGTATAC